>NW_023330438.1:0-164604 GCF_011100685.1 Canis lupus familiaris
CTGGAACCTCTCTCTGGGCCTCAACCCTGACCTGGTGACTCTGGTCCCCATCAGTATGTCACCTGGACCAGGTGATTCTTGTACCCTCTAGGCATCAACCAGATCTCTTGACTCTGGTCCTCAACTGGGCCTCACCTGGACCTAGTGAATATGCTCCATCAGGGCCTCATTTGGACCTGGTGACTCTCGTCCCTACCTGGACATCATCGCGACATGGTTCCACTGCATGGCCTGCAGGTTGGCCTCACCTAGTGCTTGTAAATCTGGTCCCTACCTGGGCATCATCGGGACATGGTTCCACTGCATGGCCTGCAGGTTGGCCTCACCTGGACGTGGTAACTCTAGTACCCACATGGGCATCATCGGGACATGGTTCCTCTGTATGGCCTGCAAGTTGGCCTCACCTGGACCTGGTGAGTGGGGTTGTCACCTAGGCCTCACCCATACCTGGTGATACAGGTCCCCATGTGGGCCTCACTTGGACCTGGTGAATCTGGTCCTTAACTGGTTGTCACCCGGAACTCGTAACTCTGGTCACCACCTGGGAAACACCTGGACCTGGTGAATCTGGTCCCCATCCGGGCCTCATCCAGTCCTGGTGAATTTGTTCCCCACCTGGACCTGATTGCTGTGGACTCCTTCTTGGCCTCAGCTGGAACTGGTGACTCTGATCCTAACTGGGCCTCACTGAAATCTGGTGACTCTGGTCCTCACCTGTGGACCATTATGACCTGGATACTCTCTTCCACACCTGAGCCTCACCTGGACATGATGACTCTGGACCCGCTCTGGGCCTCAGCCTGACATGGTGACTCTGGTCCCCATCTGGATGTCACATAGACCAGGTGTCTGGTACCCCTCTAGGCCTCAACTTGACCTGGTGACTCTGGTCCTCACCTGGGCCTCACCGGGACCTAGTGAACATGCTCCCCACCTGAGCCTCATCTTGACCTGGTTACTCTGGTTCTACCTGGGCATCATCGGGACATGGTTACTCTATTCCCCACTGGGACTGACCTGATCCTGGTAACTCTGGTCCTCACTTTGGCCTCTTCTGTTCCAGGTGACTCTGCCTCCATCTGGGCCTCACCTGTAACTGGTGACTCTGATCCTAAGCATGGCCTCACCTGACCTGGAGACTGTGGTTCCCATCGGGACCTCACCTGGACCTCATGTCTATGGTCACACCTTGCCTCACCAGGACCTGGTGTCTCTAGTACCCATCCTGGGTAGCATCAAGATATGCTTACACTGTTCACTAACAGTGACACAGCCGGACCTATTAACTCCGATCTTCACCTGAGCCACACCTGGACATGCTGACACTAGTTCCCACCTGGGTCTCACCTGGACATGGTGAGTCGGATCCCCACCTGGTCCTCACCTGTAACTGGTGATTGTCATTCCCACATGGACATCATGTGGACCTGGTGGCTGCAGTGTTTCTAGCTTCTCATGTACCTCGTGACTCTGGTCCCCATCAGGGCCTCACCGGGACCTGGTGAGTGTGGTTGCCACCTGCACCTCACCTGGACCTGGTGATTCTGGTCTGCACCTGAGACTACCCTGGATCTTGTGACTGTGGTCCCCACCTGGGATTCACCTGGATTTGGGGACTCTGGTCCCCATCTGGGCCTCACCTGGCCGTGTTGACCATGGTCCTCAACTGGGCAAAATTGGAACCCGGTGACTGTGTTCCACAACTGGACCTCACCTGGACCATTTGACTCTGGTCCCCCTCTGGGTCTCACCGTGCCCTAGTGACTGTGAACCCCACTTTGGCCTGACTTGGACCTTTTGACCCTGGTTGCAACCTGCTCCTGACGTCGAACTTTTGACTCTGGTTCTTTCAAGGGCCTCCCCTGGACCTGGTGATCCTGGTCCCCACCTGGGACTCACCTGGACGTGGTGACACTTGTCACCACTGGGGTCTCACCTGGACCTTGTTACTGCGTTCCACACCTGGGCTTTAAGTAGACCTGTTGCATCTGATACCCACCAGGGCCTCAGTTGTCTGGTAACTCTGGTCCTCACCTGGCCTCATCTGGACCTAGTAACTCTGGTCACCACCTGGGCTTCACCTGGATCTGGTGACTCTGGTCTCCACCTGGACTTCACCTGGATCTGGTGACTCTTGTCCCCACCTGGACCTCTCCTGAACCTGGTGACTCTCTTTCCAACATGGACCTCACCTGGATCTGTTGACTCTGGTCCTCTCTTTGGCCTCACCTGGACTTGGTGTCTCTCATCCCCACATTGAACTAACTCAAAACTGCAGAATATTGCCACACCTAGGCCGCACCCAGACATGGTGACTCTTGTCCCCAGCTAGGCCTCAATTCGACCTAATGAATCTGGTCCTCACGTGGGCTTAACATGGACCTGGGACTCAGCTCCATAGAGTGGCTCTGGTTGCCACAAGGGGCTCACCTGATACTGCTGACTGTGGTGTTATTCTATGCCTCACCTGGACCTAGTGATTCTGTTTGCCATCTGGGCCTGCATGGCCCTAGTGACTCTGGTCCGCACCCAGGTATCATTGGGACCTGGATACTCTATTCCACACATGGGCCTCACTTTGACCAAGGACCTCTGGTCCCATTCTGGGCCTCAAACTAAACTGGTTACTCTGGTTCCCCTCTGGGCCTCACCCCTACCTGGTGACTCTGGTCACCCCTTGGGCTTCACTTGGGCCTGCTGAATCTGGTCCTTAGCTGGTCCGCACCTGGATCTGGTGACTGGTCGCCACCTGAGTCTCACCTGGACTTGTTGAATCCTGTTGCCTCCTGCGCCTCACCTGGACCTTGTGACTGTGATCCCACCTGGACCTCACCTGGATCTGGTGGCTCTGGTTCCCATTTGGGGCTCTCCTGGACCTGGTTCCTGTGGTCTCCATCTGGCCTCACCTGGAACACAATGACTCTGATCCATATTTGGGCCTCTCCTGGACCTGTTGACTCTGGTCCTTACCTGGGCATCATTGGGACCTGGATACTCTCTTATATTCCTGGGCCTCACGTGGACCTGTTGACTGTGGTCCCGCCTGGGCCTCACATGGACGAGGTGACTTGTTCCCACAGGGACCTCACCTGGACCTGGTGGTATAGGTCCTCCTATGGGCATCATGGGACCTGGTTTCTCAGTTCCACATCGGGGCCTCACCTGGACCTAGTGATTCTCGTCCCCCTCTGGGCTCACCCTGACGTGGTGACTCTGGTCCCCACCTGTATATCACCAGAACCGGGTGACTCTGGTCCCCCTCTGGGACTCACCCGGAGCTGGCGACACTTTTCCTCAGCTGGGCTTCAACAGGACATGGTGAATCTACTCCTCACTTAGCGCTCGACTGGACCTTGTGACTCTTTTCCCACCTGGCATCAATGGGACATGGTTACTCTGTTTCCCACCTGGGTCTCACCTGGACATGATAAGTTTGCTGCACACTTTAGCCTCAACAAGTCCTGATGACTCTGGTCCCCCCACCCAGGCCTCAATCTGGACCTGGTGACTGTGGTCCCCACCTGGGTCTCACCTGGATCTGGTGACTCTCGTTCCCACATGAACCAAACCTGGACCTGGTGACTGTGGTGTTCTTGTAGACTCACATTTACCTGGTGACTCGTGTCCCCACTAGGGCCTCACCTGGATCTGGTGACTCTGGCCTGCAGGTTCGCCTCACCTGGACCTGGTGAGTGGGGTTGCCACCTGGGCCTCACCCAAACCTGGTGACTCAGGTCCCCACTTGGACCTCTTGGACCTGTTAATCTGGTCCTTACCTGGTACTCTCCCAGACCCGGGTACTCTGGTCCCCAACTGGACCTCACTTGGACCTGGTGATTCTGGTCCCCATCTGGGCCTCACCCACTCCTGGTGACTTTGTTCCCCACCTGGACCTGATTGCTGTGGACTCTTTCTTGGCCTCACCTGGAACTGGTGACTCTGATCCTATCTGCGCGTCACCCAGACCTGGTGACTCTGGTCCTCACCTGGGCATCATTGGTACCTGGTGACTCTGTTCCACACCTGAGCCTCACCTGTACATGATGAGTCTGGAATCTCTCTGGGCCTCACCCTGACCTGGTGATTCTGGTCCCCATCTGGATGTCACCTGGACCAGGTGATTCTGGTACCCCTCTAGGCCTCAACCAGATCTGGTGACTCTGGTCCTCAACTGGTCCTCACCTGTCCCTAGTGAATATGCTCCATCTGAGCCTCATTTGGACCTTGTGACTCTGGTCCCTACCTGGGCATCACCGGGACATGGTTCCACTGCATGGCCTGCAGGTTGGCGTCACCTGGACCTGGTAACTCTAGTCCCTACCGGGGCATCAACGGGACATGGTTCCTCTGGATGGCCTGCAGGTTGGCCTCTCCTGGACCTGGTAAGTCTATTCCCTACATGGGCGTCATCGGGACATGGTTCCTCTGCATGGCCCGCATGATTGCCTCACCTGGACCTGGTTAGTGGGGTTTTCACCAGTGCCTCACCCATACCTGGTGACACAGGTCGCCACGTGCGCATCACTTGGAACTGGTGAATCTGACCCTTACCTGGTCCTCACCTGGAACTGGTAAGTCTGGTCACCACCTGGGAATCACCTGGGCCTGGTGAATCTGGTCCCCATCTGGGCCTCACCCAGTCCTGGTGACTTTGTTCCCCATCTGGGCCTGATTGCTCTGGACTCCTTCTTGGCCTCACCTGGAACTGGTGACTCTGATCCTAACTGGGCCTCACCCAGAACTGGTGACTCTGGTACTAACCTGTGGTCCATTATGACATGGATACTCTGTTCCACACCTGAGACTCACCTGGACATGATGACTCTGGATCCCCTCTGGGCCTCAGCCTGACATGGTGACATGGTCCCCATCTAGATGTCACCTAGGCCAGGTGAAACTGGTACCCCTCTAGACCTCAACTTGACCTGGTGAATCTGGTCCTCAACTGGGCCTCACCGGGACCTAGTGAACATGCTCCCCACCTGCGACTCATCTGGACCTGGTAACTCCGGTCCCTACCTGGGCATCATCGGGACATGGTTCCTTTGCATGGCCTGCAGGTTGGCGTCACCTGGACATGGTGAGTGGGGTTGCCACCTAGGTCTCACCCATACCTGGTGTCTCAGGTCCCCACGTGAGACTCTTGGACCTGGTGAATCTGGTCCTTACCTGTTCCTCTCCCAGATCCGGGGACTCTGGACACCACCTGGGCTAACCTGGACCTCGTGGATCTGGTCCCCATCTGGGCCTCACCCAGTCCATGTGACTTTGTTCCCCACCTGTACCTGATTGCTTTGGACTGTTTCTTGGCCTCACCTGGAACTGGTGACTGAGATCCTATCTGCGCGTCACCCAGTCATGGTGACTCTGGTCCTCACCTGGGCATCATTGGTACCTGGTGACTCTGTTCCACACCTGAGCCTCACCTGCACATGATGACTCTGGATCCCCTATGGCCTCACCCTGACCTGTTGACTCTGGTCCCCATCGGGATGTCACCTTGACCAGGTGAATCTGGTACCCCTCTGGGCCTCAACTAGACCTGGTGACACTGGTCCTCAACTGGGCCTCACCGGGACCTAGTGAATATGCTCCCCACCTGCGCCTCATCTGGACCTGGTGACTCTGGTTCTACCTGGGCATCATCGGTTCATGGTTACTCTATTCCCCACTGGGACTGACCTGATCCTGGTAACTCTGGTCCTGACTTTTGGCTCTTCTGTACCAGGTGACTCTGGCTCCACCTGGGCCTCACCTGTAACTGTTGAATCTGATCCTAAGCATGGACTCACCTCACCTGATGTCTGTGGTGCCCATGGGACCTCACCTGGTCCTCATGTCTCTGGTCTCACCTGGAACTCACCAGGACTTGTCTCTCGTACCCACCTGGGGAGCATCAGGATATGGTTACACTGTTCACTAACAGTGACCCAGCCGGACCTATTAACTCTGGTCTTCACCTGGGCCACACCTGGACATGGTGACACTGGTTCCCACCTGGGTCTCACCTGGACATGGTGAGTCGGATCCCCAGCTGGTCCTCACCTGTAACTGGTGATTCTCGTTCCCACATGGACATTATGTGGACCTGGTGGCTGCAGTGTTTCTAGATTTTCATGTACCTCGTGACTCTGGTCCCCACCAGGGTCTCACCGGGACCTGGTTAGTGTGGTTGCCACCTGCACCTCACCTGGACTTGGTGATTCTGGTCTGCAACTGAGACTACCCTGGATCTGGTGACTATGGTCCCAATCTGGGCTTCACGTAGATTTAGGCACTCCGATTCCCATCTGGGCCTCACCTGGCCCTGTTGACCATGGTCCTCAACTGGGCAAAATTGGGACCCGGTGACTGTGTTCCACACCTGGACCTCACCTGGACCAGGTTACTCTGGTCTCCCTCTGGGACTCATCCGGAGCTGGGGACACTGGTACACAACTGGGCCTCAACAGGACCTGGTGAATCTACTCCTCACTTAGGCCTCGTCTGGACCTTGTGACTCTTTTCCCACCTGGCATCAATGGGACATGGTTACTCTGTTCCTCACCTGGGCCTCAAATGCACATGATAACTTTGCTCCACAGTTTGGCCTCAGCTGGTCCTGATGACTCTGGTCCCCCCACCTAGGCCTCAATCTGGACCTGGTAACTGGTCCCCACCTGGGGCTCACCTGGACCTGGCGACTCTCGTTCCCACATGAACCACACCTGGACCTGGTGCCTGTGGTGTTCTTGTAGACTCACATTTACCTGGTGACTCCGGTCCCCACTAGGGCCTCACCTGGATCTGGTGACTCTGGCCTGCAGGTTGGCCTCACCTGGACCTGGTAGTGGGGTTGCCACCTGGGCCTCACACATACCTGGTGACACATGTCTCCACGTGTGCCTCTTGGATCTGGTGAATCTGTTACTTACCTGGTCCTCTCCCAGACCCGGGGACTCTGGTCCCCACCTGGGCCTCACCTGGACCTGGTGAATCTGGTCCCCATCTGGGCCTCACGCAGTCCTGGTGACTTTGTTCCCCACCTGGGCCGGATTGCTGTGGACTCTTTCTTGGCCTCCCTGGAACTGGTGACTCTTATCCTATCTGCGCGTCACCGAGATCTGGTGACTCTGGTCCTCACCTGGGCATCATTGGAACCTGGTGACTCTGTTCCACACCTGAGCCTCACCTGGGTGATGACTCTGGAACCTCTCTGGGCCTCACCCTGATATGGTGACTCTGGTCCCCATTAGGATGTAACCTGGACCAGGTGATTCTGGTACCCCTCTAGGCCTCAACCAGATCTGGTGACTCTGGTCCTCAATTGGGCTTCACCTGGACCTAGTGAATATGTTCCATCTGGGCCTCATTTGGACCTGGTGACTGTCGTCCCTACCTGGGGATCATCGGGACATGGTTCCGCACATGGCCTGCAGGTTGGCCTCACCTGGACCTGGTGAGTGGGATTGCCACCTGTGGCTAACCCATACCTGGTGACTCAGGTCCCCACGTGGGCCTCTTGGACCTGGTGAATCTGGTCCTTACCTCGTCTTCTCCCAACCTGGTGACTCTGGTCATCACATGGGCCTCACTTGGACAAGGTGAACTGGTCCCCATCTGGGCCTCACCCAGTCCTGGTTTCTTTGTTCCCCACCTGGAACTGATTACTGTGGACTCTTTCTTTGCCTCTCCTGGAACTGGTGACTCTGATCCTATCTTCGCGTCACCCAGATCTGGTGACTCTGGTCCTCATCTGGGCATCATTGGTACCTGGTGACTCAGTTCCACACCTGAGCCTCACCTGGACATGATGACTCTGGAACCTCTCTGGGCCTCACCCTGTCCTGGTGACTCTGGTCCCCATCTGGATGTCACCTTGACCAGGTGATTCTGGTACCCCTCTGAGCCTCAACCAGGTCTGGTGACTCTGCTCCTCAAATGGGCCTCACCTGGACCTAGTGAATATGCTCCATCTGGGCCTCATTTGGACCTGTTGACTCTGGTCCCTACCTGGGCATCATTGGGACATGGTTTCACTGCATGGCCTGCAGGTTAGCATCACCTGTACCTGGTAACTCTGGTTCCTACATGGGCATCATCGGGACACGGTTCCTCTGCATGGCGCGAAGGATGGCCTCTCCTGGACCTGGTGAGTGTGGTTGCCACCTGTGCCTATCCCGTACCTGGGGAAACAGGTCCCCGCTTGGGCCTCTTGGACCTGGTGAATCTGGTCTTTACCTGGTTGTCTCCCAGCCCCGGGGTCTCTGGTCACCACCTGGGCCTCACCTGGACTTGGTGAATCTGGTCCCAATCTGGGCCTCACCCTGTCCTGGTGACTTTGTTCCCCACCTGGATCTGATTGCTGTGGACTCTTTCTTGGCCTCACCTGGAACTGGTGACTCTGATCCTATCTGCGCATTACCCAGACCTGTTGACTCTGGTCCTCACCTGGGCATCTTTGGTACCTGGTGACTCTGTTCCACACCTGAGCCTCACCTGGACATGATGACTCTGGAACCTCTCTGGGCCTCATCCTGACCTGGTGACTCTGGTCCCCATCTGGATGTCACCTGGACCAGGTGATTCTGGTACCCCTCTAGGCCTCAACCAGGTCCTGTGACTCTGGTCCTCAAATGGACCTCACCTGGACCTAGTGAATATGCTCCATCTGGATCTCATTGGACCTGATGATTCTAATCCCGACCTGGGCATCATCGGGACATGGTTCCACTGCATGGACTTCAGGTTGGCCTCACCTGGACCTGTTAACTCTGGTCACTATCTGGTCATCATCGGGACATTGTTCCACTGCATGGCCTGCAGGTTGGCCTCACCTGGACCTGGTCAGGGGGTTGCCAACTGGGCCTCACTCATACCTGATGACAAAGGCCCCACGTGGGCCTCACTTGGACCTGGTGAATCTGGTCCTACCCTGGTCCTCACCCGGAACTGGTAACTCTTTTCGCAACCTGGGAATCACCTGGACCTCGTGAATCTGGTCCCCATCTGGGCCTCACCAATCCTGGTGACTTTGCTCCCCGCCTGGACCTGTTTGCTGTGGACTCCTACTTGGCCTCACCTGGAATTGCTGATTCTGATCCTTACTGGGCCTCACCCAGATCTGGTGACTCTGAACCTCACCTGTGGACCATTATGACCTGGATACTCTGTTCCACACCTGAGCCTCACCTGGAAATGATGACTCTGGATCCCCTCTGGGCCTCAGCCTGACATGGTGACATGGGCCTCTTCTGGATGTCACCAAGACCAGGTGAATCTGGTACCCCTCTAGGCCTCAACTTGACTTGGTGACTCTGGTTCTCAACTGGGCCTCACCGGGACCTAGTTAATATGCTCCTCACCTCCGCCTCATCTGGACCTGGCGACTCTGGTTCTACCTGGGAATCATTGGGACATGGTTACTCTATTCCCCACTGGGACTGACCGGATCCTGGTAACTCTGGTCCTGACTTTTCCTCTTCTGTACCAGGTGACTCTGGCTGCACCTGGGCCTCACCTGTAACTGGTGATTCTCCTTCCCACATGGACATCATGTGGACCTGTTGGCTGCAGTGTTTCTAGCTTCTCATGTACCTCGTGACTGGTCCCCACCAGGGACTCACCGGGACCTGGTGAGTGTGGTTGCCACCTGCACCTCACCTGGACCTGCTGATTCTGGTCTGCACATGAGACTACCCTGAATCTGGTGACTGTGGTCCCCACCTGGGCTTCACCTGGATTTGGGGACTCCGGTCCCCAATTGGGCCTCACCTGGCCCTGTTCACCATGGTCGTCAACTGGGCAAAATTGGGACCCGGTGACTGTGTTCCACAACTGGACCTCACGTGGACCAGATGACTCTGGTCCCCCTCTGGGTCTCACCGTGCCCTAGTGACTGTGAACCCCACTTTGGCCTGACTTGGACCTCCTGACCCTGGTTGCCACCTGCGCCTGACCTCGAACTGTTGACCCTGGTTCTTTCAAGGGCCTCCCCTGTACCTGGTTATCCTGGTGCCCACCTGGGCCTCACCTGGACGTGGAGACTCTTGTTACCACCAGGGACTCACCTGGACCTGGTTACTGTGTTCCACACCTGGGCCTCATGTAGACCTGTTGACCATGGTCCCCAAGCCGGCCTCACATAGACCTGTTTCCTGTGATCACCACCGGGGCCTCACGTGTACCTGGTAACTCTGGTCCTCACCTGGGCCTCATCTGGACCTAGTGACTCTGGTCCCCACCTGGGCTTCACCTGGATCTGGTGACTCTGGTCCCCACCTGGACTTCACCTGGATCTGGTGACTCTGCTCCACACCTGGACCTCTCCTGGACCTGGTGACTCTGGTTCCCACCTGGACCTCTCCTGGACCTTGTGACTCTATTTCCAACATGGACCACATCTGGATCTGGTGACTCTGCTCCCCACCTGGACCTCTCCCGGACCTGGTGACTCTGGTCCTCACCTGGGCCTCACCGGGACCTAGTGAATATGCTCCCCAACTGTGCCTCATCTGGACCTGATGACTCTGGTTCTACCGGGCATCATAGGGACATGGTTACTGTATTCCCCACTGGGACTGACCTGATCCTGGTAACTTTGGTCCTGATTTGGCCTCTTCTCTACCAGGTGACTCTAGCTCCACCTTGGGTTCACCGGTAACTGGTGACTCTGATCCTAAGCATGGCCTCACCTGACCTGGTGACTGCGGTTCCCATCGGGACCTCACCTGGACCTCATGTCTCTGGTCCCAACTGGGCCTCACCAGGACCTGTTGTCTCTGGTACCCACCTTGGTAGCATCAGGATACTAACAATGACCAAGCCAGACCTATTAACTCTGGTCTTCACCTGGGCCACACCTGGACATGGTGACACTCGTTCCCACCTGGGTCTCACCTGGACATGGTGAGTCGGATCCACAACTGGTCCTCCCCTGTAACTGGTGATTCTCGTTCCCACATGGACATCATGTGGACCCGGTGGCTGCAGTGTTTCTAGCTTCTCATGTACCTCGTGACTCTGGTCCCCACCAGGGCCTCACCGGGACCTGGTGAGTGTGGTTGCCACCTACAACTCAAGTGGACCTGGTCATTCTGGTCTGCACCTGAGACTACCCTGGATCTGGAGACTGTGGTCCCCACCTGGGTTTCATCTGCTTTGGGGACTCCGGTCTCCATCTGGGCCTCACCTGGCCCTGTTCACCATGGTCGTCAACTGGGCAAAATTGGGACCCGGTGACTGTGTTCCACAACTGGACCTGACCTGGACCAGGTGATTCTGGTCTCCCTCTGGGTCTCAACACGCCCTAGTGAATGTGAACCCAACTTTGCCCTGACTTGGACCTGCTGACCGTGGTTGCCACCTGCGCCTGACCTCGAACTGATGACTCTGGTACTTTCAAGTGCCTACCCTGTACCTTGTGATCCTGGTCCCCACCTGGGACTCACCTGGACGTGGTGACTCATGTCACAACCGCGTACTCACCTGGACCTGATTACTGTGTTCCACATCTGGGCCTCAAGTTGACTTGTTGACCATGGTCCCCAAGCCGGCCTCACATAACCCGTTGCCTCTGATCCCCACCGTGGCCTCACGTGTACCTGGTAACTCTGGCCCTCATCTGGGCCTTATCTGGACCTAGTGACTCTGGTCCCCACCTGGGCTTCACCTGGATCTGGTGACTCTGGTACCCACTTGGAATTCACCTGGATCTGGTGACTCTCGTCCCCACCTGGACCACTCCTGGACATGGTGACTCTCTTTCCAACATGGACCTCACCTGGATCTGGTGACTCTGGTCCTCTGTTTGGCCTCCCCTGGACCTGGTGTCTCTCGTCCCCACTTTGACCTAACTCAGAACTGCTGAATCTTGCCCCACCTAGGCCATTACCTGGGCATCATTGGGACCTGGATACTCTCTTATATACCTGGGCCTCACCTGGACCTGGTGACTGTGGTCGCACCTGGGCCTCACTTGGACCTGGTGAATCTGGTCCCCATCTGGGCCTCAGTCAGTCCTGGTGACTTTGTTCCCCACTTGGACCTGATTGCTGTGGACTCTTTTTGCCTCACCTGGAACTGGTGACTCTGATTGTATCTGCGCGTCACCCAGATCTGGTGACTCTGGAACTCACCTGGGCATCATTGGTACCTGATTACTCTGTTCCACACCTGAGCCTCACCTGGACATGATGACTCTGGAACCTCTCTGGGCCTCACCCTGACCTGGTGACTCTGGTCCCCATCTGGATGTCACCTGGACCAGGTGATTCTGGTACCCCTCTAGGCCTCAACCAGATCTGGTGACTCTGGTCCTCAACTGGGCCTCACCTGGACCTAGTGAATATACTTGATCTGGGCCTCATTTGGACCTGGTGACTCTGGTCCCTACCTGGGCATCATCGGGACATGGTTCCACTGCATGGCCTGCAGATTGGCCTCACCTGGACCTGGTAACTCTGGTCCCTACCTGGGTTTCATCGGGACACCGTTCCTCTGCATGGCCTGCAGGTTGGTCTCACCTGGACCTGGTGAGTGGGGTTGCCACTCATACCTGGTTGCCACTCATACCTGGTATGCCACTCATACCTGGGCCTCACCCATACCTGGTGACACAGGTCCCCACGTGGGCCTCAATTCGACCTGGTGAATCTGGTCCTTACCTGGTCCTCACCCAGAACCGGTAACTCTGGTCACCACCTGGGAATCACCTGGACCGGTTGAATCTGGTCCCCATCTGGGCCTCCCCCAGTCCTGGTGACATTGTTCCCCACCTGGAACTGATTGCTCTGGACTCCTTCTTGGCCTCACCTGGAACTGGTGACTCTCATCCTAACTGGGCCTAACTCAATCTGCTGACTCTGATTCTCCCCTGTGGACCATTATGAACTGGATACTCTGTTCCACACCTGAGCCTCACCTGGACATGATGACTCTGGATCCACTCTGGGTCTCACCCTGACGTGGTGACTCTGGTCCCCATGTGGATGTCATCTAACCAGGTGAATCTGGTACCCCTCTAGGCCTCAACTAGACCTGGTGACTCTGGTCCTCACCTGGTTCTCACGGGGACCTAGAGAATATGCTCCCAAATTGTGCCTCATCTGGACCTGGTGACTCTGGTTCTACCTTGGCATCATCGTGACATGGTTACTGTATTCCCCACTGGGACAGACCTGATCCTGGTATCTTTGGTCCTGATTTGGCCTCTTCTGTACCAGGTGACTCTGGATCCACCTTTGGTTCACCGGTAACTGGTGACTCTGATCCTAAGCATGGCCTCACCTGACCTGGTGACTGTGGTTCCCTTCGGGACCTCACCTGGACCTTATGTCTCTGGTCCCAACTGGGCCTCACCAGGACCTGGTGTCTCTGGTACCCACCTTGGTAGCATCAGGATACGGTTACACTGTTCACTAACAGTGACCCAGCCGGACCTATTAACTCTGGTCTTCACCTGGGCCACACCTGGATATTTTGACACTGGTTCCCACCTGGGTCTCACCTGGACATGGTGAGTCGGATCCACAACTGGTCCTCCCCTGTAACTGGTGATTCTTGTTCCCACATGGACATCATGTGGACCTAGTGGCTGAAGTGTTTCTAGCTTCTCATGTACCTCGTGACTCTGGTCCCCACTAGGTCCTCACAGGGACCTGGTGAGTGTGGTTGCCACCTACATCTCAAGTGAAACTGGTCATTCTGGTCTGCACCTGAGACTACCCTGGATCTGGTGACTGTGGTCCCCACCTGGGCTTCACCTGCTTTGGGGACTCCGGTCTCCATCTGGGCCTCACATGGCCATGTTGACAATTGTCCTCAACTGGGCAAAATTGGGACCCGGTGACTGTGTTCCACAACTGGACCTCACCTGGACGAGGTGATTCTGGTCCTCAGTATGGCCTCACCTGGACCTTGTGTCTCTCGTCCCCACTTTGACCTAACTCAGAACTGCTGAATCTTGCCCCACCTAGGCCGCACCCAGACCTGGTGACACTTGTCCCCAGCTATGCCTCAATTCGACCTGATGAATCTGGTCCTCACGTGGGCCTCACATGGACCTGGGACTCAGCTGGAAAGAGTGGCTCTGGTTCCCAAAAGGGGCTCACCTGATACTGCTGACTGTGGTCTTACTCTATACCTCACCAGGACCTAGTGCTTCTGTTCCCCATCTGGGCCTGCATGGCCATAGTGACTCTGGTCCTCACTCAGGCATTTTTGGTACCTGGATACTCTATTCCACACCTGGGCCTCACTTTGAACAGGGACCGCTGGTCCCATTCTGGGCCTCAAACTAAACTGGTTACTCTGGTTCCCCCTCTGAACCTCACCCTTACCTGGTGACTCTGGTCACCCCTTGGGCTTCACCTAGGCCTGTTGAATCTGATCCTTAGCAGGTCCGCACCTGGATGGTGACTGGTCGCCACCTGGGCCTCACCTGGACTTGATAAATCCTGTTGCCCCGTGCGCCTCACCTGGTCCTTGTAACTGTGGTCCCACCTGGACCTCACCTGGATCTGGTTGCTTGGTTCCCATATGGTGCTCCCCTAGATCTGGTTCCTGTGGTCTCCATCTGGCCTCACCTGGATCACAATGAATCTGATTCATATTTGGGCCTCTCCTGGACCTGTGGACTCTGGTCCTTACCTGGGCATCATTGGGACCTGGATACTCTCTTATATGTTTTGGCCTCACCTGGACCTGTTGACTATGGTCCCACCTGGGCTTCACCTGGACGAGGTGACGGGTCCCCACAGAGACCTCACCTGGACCTGGTGACTCAGGTCCACATATGGGCATCATGGGACCTGGTTTCTCAGTTCCACATCGGAGCCTCACCTGGACCTAGTGCCTCTCGTCCCACTCTGGGCCTCACCCTGACGTGGTGACTCTTGTCCCCACCTGGATATCACCAGAACCGGATGACTCTGGTCCCCCTCTGGGACTCAACCGGCGCTGGGGACACTGGTCCTCAACTGGACCTCAACAGGACATGGTGAATCTACTCTTCACTTAGGCCTCCTCTGGACCTTGTGACTCTTTCCCACCTGGCATCAATGGGACATGGTTACTCTGTTCCCCACCCGGACTCACATGGATATGATAACTTTGCTCCACACTTTGGCCTCAACTGGTCCTGATGACTCTGGTCCCCCCACGTAGGCCTCAATCTTGACCTGGTGACTGTGCTCCCATGGTTCTCACATGGACCTGGTGACTTTCGTTCCCACATAAACCACACCTGGACCTGGTGACTCTGGTATCCTTGTGCACTCACATTTACCTGGTGACTCCTGTCCCACTAGGGCCTCACCTGGATCTGGTGACTCTGGCCTGCAGGTTGATCTCACATGGACCTGGTGAGTGGGGTTGCCACCTGGCATCACCCATACATGGTGCCTCAGGTCCCCACGTGGGCCTCTTGGACCTAGTGAATCTGGTCCTTACCTGGTCCTCTCCCAGACCCGGGGACTCTGGTCACCACCTGGGCCTCACCTGAAACTGGTGAATCTGGTCCCCTTCTGGGCCTCCTCCAGGCCTGGTGACTTTGTTCCCCACCTGGACCTTATTGCTGTGGACTCTTTCTTGGCCTCACCTGGAACTGGTGACTCTTATCCTATCTGCGCGTCACCCAGACCTGGTGACTCTGGTCCTCACCTAGGCATCATTGGTACCTGGTGACTCTGTTCCACACCTGAGCCTCACCTGGACCTGATGACTCTGGAAGCTCTCTGGGCCTACCCTGACCTGGTGACCCTGGTCGCCATCTGGATATCACCTGGAACAGGTGATTCTGGTACCCCTCTAGGACTCAACCAGATCTGGTGACTCTGGTCCTCAAATGGGCCTCACCTGGACCTAGTGAATATGCTCCATCTGGGCCTCATTTGGACCTGGTGATTCTGGTCCCTCCCTGGGCATCATCGGGACATGGTTCCACTGCATAGCCTGCAAGTTGGCCACACCTGGACCTGGTAACTCAGGTCCCTGCCTGGGCAAAATCGGGACACTCTTCCTCTGCATTGCCTGCAGGGTGGCCTCACCTGGACCTGGTGATTGGGGTTGCCACTTGGACCTCACCCATACCTGGTGACACAGGTGCCCACGTGGTCCTCACTTGGACCTGGTGAATCTGGTCCTTACCTGGTCCTCACCCGGAACTGCTAACTCTGGTCACCACCTGGGAATCACCTGGGCCTGGTGAATCTGGTCCCCATCTGGGCCTCACCAATTCCTGGTGACTTTGTTCCCCACCTGGACCTGATTGCTGTGGACTCCTTCTTGGCCACACCTGGAAGTGGTGACTCTGATCGTAGCTGGGCCTCACCAAGATCTTGTGACTCTGGTCCTCACCTGTGGACCATTATGACCTGGATACTCTGTTCCACACCTGAGGCTCACCTGGACATGATGACTCTGGATCCACTCTGGGCCTCACCATGACATGATGACTCTGGTCCCCATCTGGATATCACCAGAACCGGGTGACTCTGGTCCCCCTCTGGGACTAACCCAGAGATGGGGACACTGGTCCTCAACTGGATCTCAACAGTACCTGTTGAATCTACTCCTCACTTAGGTCTCGTCTGAACCTTGTGACTCTTTTCCCACCTGGCATCAACGGGACATGGTTACTCTGTTCCCCACCTGGGCCTCACCTAGACATGATAACTTTGCTCCACACTTTGGCCTCAACTGGTCCTGATGACTCTGGTCCCCCCACCTAGGCCTCAATGTGGACCCGGTGATGTGGTCCCCACTTGGATCTCACCAGGACCTGGTGACCCTCGTTTCCACATGAACCACACCTGGCCCTGTTGACTGTGGTGTTCTTGTAGACTCACATTTACCTGGTGACTCCGGTCCCCACTAGGGCCTCACCTGGATATGGTGACTCTGGCCTGCAGGTTGGCCTCACCTGGATCTGGTGAGTGGGGTTGCCGCCTGGGCCTCACCCATACCTGGTGACTCAGGTCCTCACGTGTGCCTCACTTGGACCTGGTGAATCTGGTCCTTAACTGGTCCTCTGTCATACCCAGTCCTCTGGTCACCACCTGGACCTCACCTGGACCTGGTGAATCTGGTCCCCATCTGGGCCTCACCCAGTACTGGTGCCTTAGTTCCCCACCTGGACCTGATTGCTGTGGACTCTTTCTTGACCTCACCTGGAACTGGTGACACTGATCCTATCTGCGCGTCACCCAGACCTGGTGACTCTGGTCCTCACCTGGGCATCATTGGTACCTGGTGACTCTGTTCCACACCTGAGCCTCACCTGGACATAATGTCTGTGGAACCTCTCTGGGCATCACCCTGACCTGGTGACTCTCGTCCCCATCTGGATGTCACCTGGACCAGGGGATTCTGGTACCCCTCTAGGCCTCAACCAGATCTGGTGACTCTGGTCCTCAACTCGGCCTCACCTGGACGTAGTGAATATGCTCCATCTGGGCCTCATTTGGACCTGGTGTCTCTGGTCCCTACCTGGGCATCATCGGGACATGGTTCCACTGCATTGCATGCAGGTTGGCCTCACCTGGACCTCGTAACTCTGGTCCCTACATATCCATAACGGGACACGGTTCCTCTGCATGGCCTTCAGGTGGGCCTCCCCTGGACCTGGTGAGTGAGGTTGCCACCTGGGTCTCCCCATAACTGGTGACACAGGTCCCACGTGGTCTTCACTTGGACCTGGTGAATCTGGTCCCTACCAGAACTGGTAACCCTTGTCACCACCTGGGAATCACCTGGACCTGTTGAATCTGGTCCCCATATGGGCCTCACCCAGTCCTGGTGATTTTGTTCCCCACCTGGACCTGATTTCTGTGGACTAATACTTGGCCTCACCTGGAACTGGTGACTCTGATCCTATCTGAGTGTCACCCAGACCTGGTGACTCTGGTCCTCAACTGGGCATCATTGATACCTGGAGACTCTGATACACGCGTGAGCCTCACCTGGACATAATGACACTGGAACCTCTCTGGGCCTCACCCTGACCTGGTGACCCTGGTCCCCATCTGGATGTCACCTGGACCTGGTGATTCTTGTACCCCTCTAGGTCTCAACCAGATCTGGTGACTCTGGTCCACAACTGGGCCTCACCTGGACCTGGTGATTCTGGCCTGCACCTGAGGCTAACCTGGATCTGGTGACTGTGGTCCCCACCTGGGCTTCACCTGGAATTGGGGACCACGGTCCCCATCTGGGACTCACCTGGTCCTGTTGACCATGGTCCTCAACTGGGCAAAATTTGGGACCCTGTGACTGTGTTCCACAACTGGACCTCACTGGACCAGGTGACTCTGGTCCCCCTCTGGGTCTCACCGTGCCCTAGTGACTGTGAACCCCACTTTGGCCTGACTTGGACCTGCTGACCCAGGTTGCCACCTGCGCTGACCTCGAACTGTTGACTCTGGTTCTTTCAAGGGCCTACCCTGGACCTGGTGATCCAGGTCCCCACCTGGTCCTCACCTGGACATGATGACACTTGTCACCACCGGGGACTAACCTGGACCTGGTTACAGTGTTCCACACCTGGGCATCAAGTAGACCTGTTGACCATGGTCCCCAAGCCGGCCTCACATGGACCTGTTGCCTCTGATCCCCACCGGGGCCTCACGTGTACCTGGTAACTCTGGTACTCACCTGGGGCTCATCTGGACCTAGTGACTCTGTTCCCCACCTGGGCTTCACCTAGACCTGGTGACTGGTCCCCACCTGTGCTTCACCTGGATCTGGTGACTCTGGTCCCCACCTGGGAATCATTGGTACCTGGTTACTCTCTTATATATCTGGGACTCACCTGGACCTGGTGACTGTGGTCCCACCTGGGCCTCACCTGGACGAGGTGACTGGTTCCCACAGGGACCTCTCCTGGACCTGGTGACTCAGGTCCTCATATTACATCATGGGACCTGGTTTCTCAGTTCCACATCGGGGCCTCACCTGGACCTAGTGATTCTCGTCCCACACTGGGCCTCACCCTGACGTGCTGACTCTGGTCCCCACCTGGATATCACCAGAACCGGGTGACTCTGGTCCCCCTCTGGGACTCACCCGGAGCTGGGGACAATAGTCTTCAACCTGGACTGAACAGGACCTGGTGAATCTACTCCTCAATTAGGCCTCATCTGGACCTTGTGACTCTTTTCCCACCTGGCATCAATGGGACATGGTTACTCTGTTCCCCACCTGGGCCTCACCTGGACATGATAACTATGCTCCACACTTTGGCCACAACTGGTCCCGATGACTCTGGTCCCCCCAACTAAGCCTCAATCTGGACCTGGTGACTGTGGTCCCCACCTGGGTCTCACCTGGACCTCGTGACTCTCGTTCCCACATGAACCACACCTGGACCTGGTGACTGTGGTGTACTTGTAGACTCACATTTGCCTGTTGACTCCGTTCCCCACTAGGGTCTCACCTGGATCTTGTGACTCGGGCCTGCAGGCTGGCCTCACCTGGACCTGGTGAGTAGGGTTGCCACCTGGGCCTCACCCATACCCGGTGACTCAGGTCCCCACGTGGGTCTCTTGGACCTAGGGAATCTGGTCCTTACCTGGTCCTCTCCCAGGCCCGGGGACTCTGGTCACCACCTGGGCTTCACTTGGACCTGTTGAATCTGGTCCCCATCTGGGCCTCACCCAGTCCTGGTGACTTTGTTCCCCACCTGGACCTGATTGCTGTGGACTCTTTCTTGGCCTCACCTGGAACTGGTGACTCTGATCTAATCTACGCGTCACCCATACCTGGTGACTCTGGTCCTCACCTGGGCATCATTGGTACCTGGTGACTCTGTTCCACACCTTAGCCTCACCTGGACATGATGACTCTGGAACCTCTCTGGGCCTCACCGTGTCCTGGTGACTCTGGTCCCCATCTGGATGTCACCTGTACCAGGTGTTTCTGGTATGGCTCTAGGCCTCAACCAGATCTGGTGACCCTTGTCCTCAACTGGGCCTCACCTGGATCTAGTGAATATGCTCCATCTGGGCCTCATTTGGACCTGGTGACTCTGGACACTACCTGGGCATCATCGGGACATGGTTCCACTGCATGGCCTGCAGGTTGGCCTCACCTGGTCCTGGTATCTCTGGTCCCTACATGGGCATCATCGGGACATGGTTCCTCCACATGGCCTGCAGGTTGGCCTCACCTGGACCTGGTGAGTTGGGTTGCCACCTGGGCCTCACCCATACCTGGTGACAAAGGTCCCCAGGTGGGCCGAAATTGGACCTGGTGAATCTGGTCCTTACCTTATACTCACCTGGAACTGGTAACCCTGGTCACCACCTGGGCCTCACCTGGACCTTGTGAATCTGCTCCCCATCTGTGCCTCACCAGGTCCTGGTGTCTTTGTTCCCCACCTGGACATGATTGCTGTGGACTCCTTCTTGGCCTCACTTGGAACTGATGACTCTGATCTAACTGGGCCTCAGCCAGATCTGGTGACTCTGGTCTTCACCTGTGGACCATTATGACCTGGATACTCTGTTCCACGCCTGAGCCTCACCTGCACATGATGACTCTGGATCCCCTCTGGGCCTCACCCTGACATGGTGACTCTGGTCCCCATCTGGATGTGACCGAGACCAGGTGAATCTGGAAACCCTCTAGGCCTCAACTAGACCTGGTGACTCTGGTCCTCAACTGGGCCTCACCGGGACCTAGTGAACATGCTCCCCACCTGCGCCTCATCTGGACCTGGTGACTCTGGTTCTACCTGGGCATCATCGGGACATGGTTACACTATTCCCCTCTGGGACTGACCTGATCCTGGTAACTCTGGTCCTGACTTTGGCCTCTTCTCTACCAGGTGAGTCTGGCTCCACCTGGGCCTCACGTGTAACTGGTGACTCTGATCCTAAGCATGGCCTCACCTGACCTGGTGACTGTGGTTCCCATCTGGACCTCACCTGGTCCTCATGTCTCTGGTCTCACCTGGGCCTCACCAGGACCTGGTGTCTCTGGTACCCACCAGGGTAGCATCAGGATATGGTTACACTGTTCACTAACAGTGACCCAGCCGGACCTATTAACTCTGGTCTTCACCTGGGCCACACCTGGACATGGTGACACTGTTTCCCACCTGGGTGTCACCTGGACATGGTGAGTCGGATCCCCACCTGGTCCTCACCTGTAACTGGTGATTCTCGTTCCCACATGGAGATCATGAGGACCTGTTGGCCGCAGTGTTTCTAGAATCTTTTTTTTTTAATTTTTATTGATATGATAGTAACAGAGAGAGAGAGAGGCAGAGACACAGGCAGAGGGAGAAGCAGGCTCCATGCACCGGGAGCCCGACGTGGGATTCGATCCCGGGTCTCCAGGATCGCGCCCTGGGCCAAAGGCAGGCGCCAATCCGCTGTGCCACCCAGGGATCCCATGTGTTTCTACCTTCTCATGTACCTCGTGACTCTGGTCCCCACTAGTGCCTCACCGGACCTGGTGAGTTTGGTTGCCACCTGTACCACACCTGGACCTGGTGATTCTGGTCTGCACCTGAGACTACCCTGGATCTGGTGACTGTTGTCCCCACCTGGGCTTCACATGCACTTGGTGAATCCTGTTGCCACCTGAGACTCACCGGGACCTTGTGACTCTTTTCCCACCTGGCATCAATGGGACATGGTTACTCTGTTCCCCACCTGGGCCTCACCTGGACATGATAACTTTGCTCCACACTTTGGCCTCAACTAGTCCTTATGACTCTGGTCCCCCCACCTAGGCCTCAATCTGGACCTGGTGACTGTGGTCCAAACATGGTTCTCACCTGGACCTGGTGTCTCTCGTTCCCACATGAACCACACCTGGACCTGGTGACTGTGGTATTTTTGTAGCCGCACATTTACCTGGTGACTCCCGTCCCCACTAGGACCTCACGTGGATCTGGTGACTCTGGCCTGAAGGTTGTCCTCACCTGGACTTGGTGAGTGGGGTTGCCAACCCATACCTGGTGACTCAGCTCTCCACGTGGGCCTCTTGGATCTGTTAATCTGGTCGTTACCTGGTCCTCTCCCAGACCCGGGGACTCTGGTCCCCAACTGGGCCTCATCTGGACCTTTGAATCAGGTCCCCATCTGGGCGTCACCCAATCCTGGTGACTTTGTTCCCCACCTGGACCTGATTCCTGTGGACTCTTTCTTGGCCTCACCTGGAACTGGTGACTCTGATCCTATCTGCGCGTCACCCAGACCTGGTGACTCTGGTCCTCACCTGGGCATCATTGGTACCTGGTGACTCTGTTCCACACCAGAGCCTCACCTGGACATGATGACTCTGGAACCCCTCTGGGCCTCAACCTGACCTGGTGATTCTGGTACCCATCTGGATGTCACTTGGACCAGGTGATTCTGGTACCCCTCTAGTCCGCATCGAGATCTGTTGCCTCTGGTCCTCAACTCGGCCTCACCTGGACCTAATGAATATGCTCCATCTGGGCCTCACCTGGACCTGTTAACTCTGGTCCCTACCTGGGCATCATCGGGACATGGTTCCACTGCATGGCCTGCACGTTGGCCTCACATGGACCTGGTAAATCTGGTCCGTACCTGGGCATCATCGTGACAAGGTTCCTCTGCATGGCCTGCAGGTTGCCCTCACCTTGAACTGATGAGTGGGGTTGCCACCTGTGCCTCACCCATACCTGGTGACACAGGTCCCCACGTGGGCCTCACTTGGACCTGGTGAATATGGTCCTTACTTGGTCCTCACCCGGAACTGGTAACTCTGGTCATCATCTGGGAATCTCCTGGACCTTGTGAATCTGGTCCCCATCTGGGCCTCACCCAGTCCTGGTGACTTTGTTCCCCACGTGGACCTGATTGCTGTGGACTCCTTCTTGGCCTCACCTGGAACTGGTGACTCTGATCCTAAGTGGGCCTCACCCAGATCTGGTGACTCTGGTCCTCTCCTATGGACCATTATGACCTGGATACTCTGTTCCACACCTGAGCCTCACCTGGACATGATGACTCTGGATCCCCTCAGGGCCTCACCCTGACATGATGACTCTGGTCCCCATCCGGATGTCACCTAGACCAGGTGAATCAGGTATCCCTCTAGGCCTCAACTTGACCTGGTGACTCTGGTCCTCAACTGGGCCTCAACGGGACCTAGTGAACATGCTCCCCACCTGCGCCTCATCTGGACTTGGTGACTCTGGTTCTACCTGGGCATCATCGGGACAAGGTTACTCTATTCCCCACTGGGACTGACCTGATCCTGGTAATTCTGGTCCTGACTTTGGCCTCTTCTGTACCAGGTGACTCTGGCTCCACCTGGGCCTCACCTGTAACTGGTGACTCTGATCCTAAACATGGCCTCACCTGACCTGGTGACTGTGGTTCCCATCTGGACCTCACCCGGACCTCAGGTCTCTGGTCCCACCTGGGCCTCACCAGGACCTGGTGTCTCTGGTACCCACCTGGTTAGCATTAGGATATGGTTACACTGTTCACTAACAGTGACCCAGCCGGACCTATTAACTCTGGCCTTCACCTGGGCCACACCTGGTCATGGTGACACTGGTTCCCACCTGGGTCTTACCTGGAAATGGTGAGTCGGATCCCCACCTGGTCCTCACCTAAACTGGTGATTCTCCTTCCCAAATGGACATCATGTGGACCTGGTAGCTGCAGTGTTTCTAGCTTCTCATGTACCTCGTGACTCTGGTCTCCACCAGGGCCTCACTGGGACCTGGTGAGTGTAGTTGCCACCTGCGCCTCACCTGGACCTGGTGATTCTGGTCTGCACCTGAGACTAACCTGGAATTGGTGACTGTAGTCCCCACCTGGTCTTCACCTGGATTTGGGGACTCCGGTCCCCATCTGGGCCTCACCTGGCCCTGATGACCATGGTCCTCTCCTGGGCACAATTGGGACCCGGTGACTGTGTTCCACAACTGGACCTCACCTGGACCACATTACTCTGGTCCCCCTCTGGGTCTCACCGTTCCCTAGTGACTGTGAACCCCACTTTGGCCTGACTTGGACCTCCTGACACTTGGTGCCACCTGTGCCTGACCTCGAACTGTTGACTCTGGTTCTTTCAAGGTCCTCCCTTGTACCTGGTGATCCTGGTCCCCACCAGGGCCTCACGTGGACGTGGTGACACTTGTCACCACGGAGGACTCACCTGGACCTGCTTACTATGTTCCACTCCTGGGCCTCAAGTAGACCTGTTGACCATGGTCCCCAAGCCGGCCTCACATGGACCTGTTGCCTCTGATCCCCACCGAGGCCTCACGTGTACCTGGTAGCTCTGGTCCTCACCTGGGCCTCAACTTGACCTGGTGACTCTGGACCTCAACTGGGCCTCACCGGGACCTAGTGAACATGCTCCCCACGTGCGACTCATCTGGACCTGGTAACTCTGGTCCCTACCTGGGCATCATCGGGACATGGTTCCTTTGCATGGCCTGCAGGTTGGCCTCACCTGCACCTGGTGAGTGGGGTTGCCACCTGGGTCTCACCCATACCTGGTGACTCAGGTCCCCACGTGAGACTCTTGGACCTGGTAAATCTGGTCCTTACCTGTTCCTCTCCCAGATCCGGGGACTCTGGTCACCACCTGGGCTCACCTTGTCCTGGTGGATCTGGTCCCCATCTGGGCCTCACCCAGTCCATGTGACTTTGTTCCCCACCTGTACCTGATTGCTTTGGACTGTTTCTTGGCCTCACCTGGAACTGGTGACTGAGATCCTATCTGCGCGTCACCCAGTCATGGTGACTCTGGTCCTCACCTGGGCATCACTGGTACCTGGTGACTCTGTTCCACACCTGAGCCTCACCTGGACATGATGACTCTGGAACCTCTCTGGGCCTCACCCTGACCTGTTGACTCTGGTCCCCATCTGGATGTCACCTTGACCAGGTGAATCTGGTACCCCTCTGGGCCTCAATTAGACCTGGTGACACTGGTCCTCAACTGGGCCTCACCGGGACCTAGTGAATATGCTCCCCACCTGCGCCTCATCCGGACCTGGTGACTCTGGTTCTACCTGGGCATCATCGGGTCATGGTTACTCTATTCCCCACTGGAACTGACCTGATCCTGGTAACTCTGGTCCTGACTTTTGGCTCTTCTGTACCAGGTGACTCTGGCTCCACCTGGGCCTCACCTGTAACTGTTGAATCTGATCCTAAGCATGGACTCACCTCACCTGATGTCTGTGGTGCCCATGGGACCTCACCTGGTCCTCATGTCTCTGGTCTCACCTGGACCTCACCAGGACTTGGTGTCTCTCGTACACACCTGGGTAGCATCAGGATATGGTTACACTGTTCACTAACAGTGACCCAGTCGGACCTATTAACTCTGGTCTTCACCTGGGACACACCTGGACATGGTGACACTGGTTCCCACCTGGGTCTCACCTGGACATGGTGACTCGGATCCACACAGGGTCCTCACCTGTAACTGGTGATTCTCGTTCTCACATGGACATCATGTGGACCTGGTGGCTGGAGTGTTTCTAGCTTCTCATGTACCTCGTGACTCTTGTCCCCACCAGGGCCTCACCGGGACCTAGTGAGTGTGGTTGCCACCTGCACCTCACCTGGACCTGGTGATTCTGGTCTGCACCTGAGACTACCCTGGATCTGGTGACTCTGGTCCCCACCTGGTTCTCACCTGGATTTGGGGACTCCGGCCCCCATCTGGGCCTCACCTGGCCCTGTTGACCATGGTCCTCTACTGGGCAAAATTGGGACCCGGTGACTGTGTTCCACACCTGGACCTCACCTGGACCAGGCGACTCTGGTCCCCCTCTGGGTCTCACCATGCCCTAGTGACTGTGAATCCCACTTTGGACTGACTTGGACCTGCTTACCCTGGTTCCCACCTGCGACTGACGTCGTACTGTTGACTCTGGTACTTTCAAGGGCCTCCCCTAGACCTGGTGATCCTGGTCCCCACCTGGGCCTCACCTGGACGTGGTAACTTTTGTCACCACCGGTTACTCACCTAGACCTGGTTATTCTGTTCCACACCTGAGCCTCAAGTAGACCTGTTGACCATGGTCCCCAAGCCGGCCTCACATGGACCTTTTGCCTCTGATCCCCACCGGGGCCTCTCGTGTACCTGGTAACTCTGATCCTCACCTGGGCATCATTGGTCCTGGTGACTCTGTTCCATACGTGAGGCTCCCCTCGACAAGATGACTCTGGAACCTCTCTGGCTATCAACCTGACCTGGTGACTCTGGTCCCCATATGGATGTCACCTGGACCAGGGGATTATGGTACCCCTCTGGGCCTCAACCAGGTCTGGTGACTCTGGTCCTCAAATTGGCCTCACCTGGACCTAGTGAATATGCTCCATCTGGGCCTCATTTGGACCTGGTGACTCTGGTCCCTACCTGGGCATCATTGGGACATGTTTCCACTGCATGGCCTGCAGGTTGGCCTCACCTGGACCTGGTAACTCTCGTCCCTACCTGAGCATTTTTGGGACCTGGTTCCTCATCATGGCCTGCAGGTTGGCCTCACCTGGACCTGGTAACTCTGGTCCCTACCTGGGCATCATCGGGACATGGTTCCACTGCATGGCCTGTAGGTTGACCTCACCTGGACCTGGTAACTCTCGTCCCTACCTGAGCATTTTTGGGACATGGTTCCTCATCATGGCCTGCAGGTTGGCCTCACCTGGAACTGGTGAGTGGGTTTGTCACCTGGGCCTCAACCTTGCCTAGTGACACAGGTCCCTACGTGGGCCTCACTTGGACCTGGTGAATCTGGTCCTTACCTGGTGGTCACCCGGAACTGGTAACTCTGGTCAACACATGGAGATCACGTGGGCCTGGTGAATCTGGTCCCCAACTGGGCCTCACCCAGTCCTGTTGACTTTCTTCCCCACCTGGACCTGATTGCTGTGGACTCCTTCTTGGCTAACCTGGAACTGCTGACTCTGATGTTAACTGGGCCTCACCCAGATCTGGTGACTCTGGTCCTCACCTGTGGACCATTATGACCTGGATACTCTGTTCCACACCTGAGCCTCACCTGGATATGTTGACTCTGGATCCACTCTGGGCCTCAGCCTGACATGGGGACTCTGGTCCCCATCTGGATGTCACCAGACCAGGTGAATCTGGTACCCCTCTAGGCCTCACCTAGACCTGGTGACTCTGGTCCTCAACTGGGCCTCAACGGGACCTAGTGAACATACTCCCCACCTGCGCCACATCCGGGCCTAGTGACTCTGGTTCTACCTTGGCATCATCGGGACATGGATACTCTATTCCCACTTGGAGTGACCTGATCCTGGTAACTCTAGTCCTGACTTTGTCCTCTTCTGTACCAGGTGACTCTCGCTCCACCTGGGCCTCACCTGTAACTGGTGACTCTGATTCTAAGCATGGCCTCACCTGACCTGGTGACTGTGGTTCCCATCGGGACCTCACCTGGACCGCATGTCTCTGGTCCCACTTGGGCCTCACCAGGACCTGGTGTCTCTGCCACCCACCTGGGTAGGATCAGGATATGGTTACACTGTTCACTAACAGTGACCCAGCCGGACCTATTAACTCTGGTCTTCACCTGGGCCACACCTGGACATGGTGACACTGTTTGCCACCTGAGTCTCACCTGGACATGGTGAGTCGGATCCCCACCTGGTCCTCACCTGTAACTGGTGATTTTCGTTCCCACATGGAGATCATGTGGACCTGTTGGCCGCAGTCTTTCTAGCATCATTTTTTTTAAATTTTTATTTATTTATGATAGTCACAGAGAGAGAGAGAGGCAGAGACACAGGCAGAGGGAGAAGCAGGCTCCATGCACCGGGAGCCCGACGTGGGATTCGATCCCGGGTCTCCAGGATCGCGCCCTGGGCCAAAGACAGACGCCAAACCGCTGCGCCACCCAGGGATCCCATGTATTTCTAGCTTCTCATGTACCTCGTGACTCGGGTCCCCACCAGTGCCTCACCGGGACCTGGTGAGTTTGGTTGCCACCTGCACCACACCTGGACCTGGTGATTCTGGTCTGCACCTGACACTACCCTGGATCTGGTGACTGTGGTCCCACCTGGGCTTCACCTGGATTTGGAGACTCTGGTCCCCATGTGGGCCTCACCTGGCCCTGTTGACCATGGTCCTAACCTGGGGAAATTGGGACACGGTGACTGTGTTCCACAACTGGACCTCACCTGGACCACGTGACTCTGGTTCCCCTCTGGGTCTCACCGTGCACTAGTGACTGTGAAACCCACTTTGGCCTGACTTAGACCTGCTGACCCTGGTTGGAAGCTGCGCCTGACCTCGAACTGTTGACTCTGGTTCTTTCAAGGGCCTCCCCTGTAACTGGTGATCCTGGTCCCCACCTGGGCCTCACCTGGACTTGGTGACACTTGTCACCACCGGGGACTCACCTGGACCTGCTTACTGTGTTCCATAACTGGGCCTCAATTAGACCTGTTGACTATGGTCCCCAAGCCGGCCTCACTTGGAGCTGTCGCCTCTGATCCCCACCGGGGCCTCAGTGTACCTGGTAACTCTGGTCCTCACCTGGGCCTCATCTGCACCTAGTGACTCTGGTCCCCACCTGGGCTTCACCTGGATCTGGTGACTTGCGTCCCCACCTGGACTTGACCTGGATCTGGTGACTCTGGTCCTCAGCTGGACCTCTCCTGGACCTGGTGACTCTCTTTCCAACATGGACCTCACCTGGATCTGGTGACTCTGGTCCTCATTTTGTCCTCACCTGGACCTGGTGTCTCTCGTCCCCACTTTGACCTAACTCAGAACTGCTGAATCTTGCCCCACCTAGGCCGCACCCAGACCTGGTGACTCTTGTCCCCAGCTATGCCTCAATTCGACCTGTTGAATCTGGTCCTCACGTGGGCCTCACATGGACCTTGTGACTGTGGTCCCACCTGGACCTCACCTGGATCTGGTGGCTCTGGTTAACATATGGGGCTCTCCTGGACCTGGTTCCTGTGGTCTCCATCTGGCCTCACCTGTAACACAATGACTCTGATCCATATTTGGGCCTCTCCTGGACCTCTTGACTCTGGTCCTTACCTGGAAATCATTGGGAGCTGGATACTCTCTTATATACTTGGGCATCACCTGGACCTGGTGACTCTGGTCCCACCTGGGCCTCACCTGGACGAGGTGACTGGTTCCCACAGGGACCTCAACTGGACCTGGTGACTCAGGTCCTCATATGGGCATCATGGGACCTGGTTTCTCAGTTCCGAATCGGGGCCTCACCTGGACCTAGTGATTCTCGTCTCCCTCTGGGCCTCACCCTGACGTGGTGACTCTGGTCCCCACCTGGACGTCACCAGAACCGGGTGACTCTGGTCCCCCTCTGGGACTCACCCGGAGCTGGGGACACTGGTCCTCATCTGGGCCTCAACAGGACCTGGTGAATCTACTCCTCACTTAGGCCTCGTCTGGACCTTGTGACTCTTTTCCCACCTGGCATCAATGGGACATGGTTACTCTGTTCCCTACTTGGGCCTCACCTGGACATGATAACTTTGCTCCACACTTTGGCCTCAACTGGTCCTGATGAATCTGGTCCCCCCACCTAGGCCTCAATCTGGACCTGTTGACTGTGGTCCCCAACTGGGACTCACCTGGATCTGGTGACTCTCGTTCCCACATGAACCACACCAGGATCTGGTGACTGTGTTGTTCTTGTAGAATCACTTTTAACTGGTGACTCCAGTCCCCACCAGGGCCTCACGTGGATCGGGTGACTTGGCCTGCAGGTTGGCCTCACATGGACCTGGTTAGTGGGGATGCCACTTGGGCCTCACCCATACCTGGTGACTCAGGTCTCCACGTGGGCCTCTTGGACCTGGTGAATCTCATTCTTACCTGGTCCTCTCCCAGACCCGGGGATTCTGGTCACCTCCTGGGCCTCACCTGGACCTGGTGAATCCGACCCCATCTTGGCCTCACTCAGTCCTGGTGACTTTGTTCCCCACCTTGACCTGATTGCTGTGGAGTCTTTCATCGCCTCACCTGGACCTGGTGACTCTGATCCTATCTGCGCGTCACCCAGACCTGGTGACTCTGGTCCTCAGCTGGGCATCATTTGTACCTGGTGACTCTGTTCTACACCTGAGCCTCACCTGGACATGATAACTTTGCTCCACACTTTAGCCTCAACTGGTCCTGATGACTCTGGTCCCCCCACCTAGGCCTAAATCTGGACCTGGTGACTGTAGTCCCCACCTGGGTTTCACCTGGACCTGGTGTCTCTCGTTCCCACATGAACCACACCTGGACCTGGTGACTGTGGTGTTCTTGTAGACTCACAATTACCTGGTGACTCCGGTCGCCACTAGGGCCTCACCTGGATCTGGTGACTCTGGCCTGCTGGTTGGCCTCACCTGGACCTGGTGAGTGGGGATGCCACCTGGGCCTCACCCATACCTCGTGACACAGGTCCCAACGTGGGCCTCTTGGACCTGGTGAATCTGGTCCTTACCTGGTCCTCTCCCAGACCCGGGGACTCTGGGCACCACCTGGGGCTCACCTGGACCTGGTGAATCTGGTCCCCATCTGGGCCTCACGCAGTCCTGGTGACTTTGTTCCCCAACTGGGCCGGATTGCTGTGGACTCTTTCTTGGCCTCCCTGGAACTGGTGACTCTTATCCTATCTGCGCGTCACCGAGATCTGGTGACTCTGGTCCTACCCTGGGCATCATTGGTACCTGTTGACTCTGTTCCACACCTGAGACTCGCCTGGACATGATGACTCTGGAAACTCTCTGTGTCTCAACCTGACCTGGTGACTCTGGTCTCCATCTGGATGTCACCTGGACCAGGTGATTCTGGTACCCCTCTAGGCCTCAACCAGATCTGGTGACTCTGGTCCTCAACTGGGCCTCACCGGGACCTAGTGAATATGCTCCATCTGGTCCTCATTTGGACCTGGTGACTCTGGTCTCTACCTGGGCATCATCGGGACATGGTTTCACTGCATGGCCTACAGGTTGGTCTCACCTGGACCTGGTAACTCTGGTCCCTACCTGGGCATCATCGGGACACGGTTCCTCTGCATGGCCCGCAGGTTGGACTCACCTGTTCCTGGTGAGTGAGGTTACCACCTGAGCCTCACCCAGACCTGGTGACACAGGTCCCCACGAGGGCCTCATTTGACCTGGTGAATCTGGTACTTATCTGGTCCTCACCCGGAACTGGTAACTCTGATCACCACCTGGGAATCACCTGGACCTGGTGAATATGGTACCAATCAGGGCCTTACCCAGTCCTGGTGACTTTGTTCCCCACCTGTACCTGATTGCTGTAGACTCCTTCCTGGCCTCACCTGGAACTGGTGACTCTGCTCCTCACTGGGCCTCACACAGATCTGGTGACTCTGGTCCTCACCTGTGGACCATTATGACCTCGATACTCTGTTCCACACCTGAGCCTCACCTGCACATGATGACTCTGGATCCACTCTGGGCCTCACCCTGACATGGTGACTCTGGTCCCCATCTGGATGTCATCTAGACCAGGTAAATCTGGTACCCCTCTAGGCCTCAACTTGACCTGGTGACTCTGGTCCTCAACTGGGCCTCACCGGGACCTAGTGAACATGCTCCCCACCTGCGCCTCATCTGGACCTGGTGACTCTGGTTCTACCTGGGCATCACCGGGACATGGTTACTGTATTCCCCACTGGGACTGACCTGATCCTGGTAACTCTGGTCCTGACTATGGCCTCTTCTGTACCCGGTGACACTGGCTCCACCTGGGCCTCACCTGTATCTGGTGACTCTGATCCTAAGCATGGGCTCACCTGACCTGGTGACTGTGGTTCCCATCAGGACCTGACCTGGACCTCATGTCTCTGGTCCCACCTGGGCCTCACCAGGACCTGGTGTCTCTGGTACCCACCTGTGTAGCATCAGGATATAGTTACACTGTTCAGTATCAGTGACCCAGCAGGACCTATCAACTCTGGTCTTCACCAGGGGCACACCTGGACATGGTGACACTGGTTCCCACCTGGGTCTCACCTGGACATGGTGAGTCGGATCCCCACCTGATCCTCACCTGTAACTGGTGATTCTCGTTCCCACATGGACATAATGTGGACCTGGTGGCTGCAGTGTTTCTAGCTTCTCATGTACCTCGTGACTCCGGTCCCCACCAGGACCTCACCACCTGGTGAGTGTGGTTGCCACCTGCACCTCACCTGGACCTGGCGATTCTGGTCTGCACCTGAGACAAATCTGGAGCTGGTGACGGTGGTCCCCACTGGGGTTCACCTCGATTTGGGGACTCAGGTCTCCATCTGGGCCTCACCTGGCCCTGTTGACCATGGTCCTCAACTGGGCAAAATAGGGACCCGGTGACTGTGTTCCACAACTGGACCTCACCTGGACCAGGAGACTCTGGTCCCCCTCTGGGTCTCACCGTGCCATAGTGACTGTGAAGCGCACTTTGGCCTGACTTGGACCTGCTGACCCTGGTTGCCACCTGCGCCTGACCTCGAGCTGTTGACTCTGATTCTTTCAAGGGCCTCCCCTGTACCTGGTGTTCCTGGTCCCCACCTGGGCCTCACCTGGACGTGGTGACTCTTGTCACCACCGGGGACTCACCTGGACCTGCTTACTGTGTTCCACACCTGGGCCTCAAGTAGACCTGTTGACCATGGTCCCCAGGCGGGACTCACATGGACCTGTTGCCTCTGATCCCCAAAGGGGTCTCACGTACCTGGTAACTCTGGTCCTCACCTGGGCTTCATCTGGAGCTAGTGACTCTGGTTCCCACCTGGGCTTCACCTGGATCTGGTGACTCTGGTCCCCACCTGGACTTCACCTGGATCTGGAGACTCTGGTCCCCACCTGGACCTCTCCTGGACCTGGTGACTCTCTTTCCAACATGGTTCTCCCCTGGATTTGGTGACTCTGGTCCTCAGTTTGGCCTCCCCTGGACCTGGTGTGTCTCGTTCCCTCTTTGACCTAACTCAGAACTGATGAATCTTGCCCCACCTACGCCGCACCCAGACCTGGTGACTCTTGTCCCCAGCTATGCCTCAATTCGACCTGATGAATCTGGTCCTCACATGGGCCTCACATGGACCTGGGACTCAGCTTGGTAGAGTGGCTCTGGTTCCCACAAGGGGCTCACCTGATACTGCTGACTGTGGTCTTATTCTATGCCTCACTAGGACCTAGTGATTCTGTTCCCCATCTGGCCCTTCATGGCCCTAGAGACTCTGGTCCTCACCCAGGCATCATTGGGACCTGGATACTCTATTCCACACCTGGGCCTCACTTTGACCAGTGACCTCTGGTCCCATTCTGGGCCTCTAACTAAACTGGTTACTCTGATTCTACACCTGGGCCTCACGTGGACCTGGTGACTGTGGTCCCACCTCGGCCTCACCTGGACGAGGTGACTGGTTCCCACAGGGACATCACCTGGACCTGGTGACTCAGGTCCTCATTGGGCATCATTCACCTGGTTTCTCAGTTCCACATCGGGGCTTCACTTGGTCCTAGTGATTCTCGTCCCGGTCTGGGACTCACCTCGATCTGGTGAATCTGGTCCTCAGTTTGGCCTCACCTGGACCTTGTGCCTCTTGTACCCACCTGGGTAGCTTCAGGATATGGTTACACTGTTCACTAACATTGGCCCAGCCGGACCTATTAACTCTGGTCTTCACCTGGGCCACACCTGGACCTGGTAACTCTGGTCCCTACCAGAGCATCATCGGGACATGGTTCCTCTGCATGGCCTGCAGGTTGGCCTCATCTTGACCTGGTGAGTGGGGTTCCCACCGGGGTCTTACCGATGCCTGGTGACACAGTTCCCCACGTGGGCCTCACTTGGACCTGGAGAATGTGGTCCTTACCTAGTCCTCACCCAGAACTGGTAAATCTGGTCACCACCTGGGCCTCACCTAGTCTTGGTGAATTTGTTCCCCACCTGGACCTGATTGCTGTGGACTCCTTCTTGGCCTCACCTGGAAGTGGTAACTCTGATCCTAACTGGGCCTCTCCCAGATCTGGTGACTCTGTTCCTCACCTGTGGACCATTATGACCTGGATACTCTGTTCCACACCTGAGCCTCACCTGGACATGATGACTCTGGATCCCCTCTGGGCCTCACCCTGACATGGTTACTCTGGTCCCCATCTGGATGTCACCTAACCAGGTGAATCTGGTACCCCTTTAGGCCTCAACCAAACCTGGTGACTCTAGTCCTCAACTGGGCCTCACCGGGACCTAGTGAATATGCTCCCCAACTGCGCCTCATCTGGACATGATGACTCTGGTTCTACGTGGGCATCATCGGGACATGGTTACTCTATTCCCCACTGGGAGTGACCTGATCCTTGTAACACTGGTCTGACTTTGGCATTTTCTGTACCAGGTGACTCTGGCTCCACCTGGGCCTCACCTGTAACTGGTAACTCTGTCCCTAAGCATGGCCTCACCTGACCTGGTGACTCTGGTTCCCATCGGGACCTCACCTGGACCTCATGTCTCTGGTCCCAGCTGGGCCTGACCAGGACCTGGTGTCTCGGTACCCACCTCGTTAGCATCAGGATATGGTTACACTGTTCAATAACAGTGAACCAGCTGGACCTATTAACTCTGGCCTTCACCTGGGCCACACCTGGACATGGTGATACAGTTTCCCACCTGGGTCTCACCTGGACTTGGTGAGTCGGATCCCCAACTGGTCCTCACCTGTAACTGGTGATTCGCGTTCCCACATGGTCATCATGTGGACCTGGTTGCTGCAGTGTTTCTAGCTTCTCTTGTACTTCGTGACTCTGGTCCCCACCAGGTCCTCACCGGGACCTGATGAGTGTGGTTGACACCTACACCTCACCTGGACCTGCTGATTCTGGTCTGCACCTGATTCTACCCTGGATCTGGTGACTGGGGTCTCCACCTGGGCTTCACCTGGATTAGGGGACTCCGGTCCCCATGTGGGCCTCACCTGGCCCTGTTTACCATGGTCCTCACCTGGACAAAATTGGGACCCTGTGACTGTGTTCCACAACTGGACCTCACCTGGACCAGGTGACTCTGGTTCCCCTCTGGGTCTCACCGTGCCCTAGTGTCTGTGAACCCCACTTTGGCCTGGCTTCGACCTGCTGACCCTGGTTGCCACCTGCGCCTGACCTCGAACTGTTGACTCTGGTTCTTTCAAGGGCCTCCCCTGTACCTGGTGTTCCTGGTGCCCACCTGGGCCTCACCTGGACGTGGTGACTCTTGTCACCACCGGGGACTCACCTGGACATGCTTACTGTGTTCCACAACTGGGCCTCAAGTACACCTCTTGACCATGGTCCCCTAGCCGGCCTCACATGGAACTGTTGCCTCTGATCCCCACCGGGGCCTCACGTGTACCTGGTAACTCTGGTCCTCACCTGGGCCTCATCTGCACCTAGAGACTCTGGTCCCCACCTGGACTTCACCTAGATCTGGTGACTCTGGTCCCCACCTGGAACTCACCTGTATCTGGTGACTCTGGTCCTCAGTTTGGCCTCACCTGGACCTGGTGTCTCTCGTCCCCACTTTGACCTAACTCAGAACTGCTGAATCTTGCCCCACCTAGGCCGCAACCAGACCTGGTGACTCTTGTCCCCAGCTATGCCTGAATTCGACCTGATGAATCTGGTCCTCACGTGGGCCTCACATGGACCTGGTAATCAGCTGGATACAGTGGCTCTGGTTCCCACAAGGGGCTCACCTGATACTGCTGACTGTGTTCTTATTCTATGCCTCACCAGGACCTAGTGATTCTGTTCCCCATCTGGGCTTGCATGGCCCTAGTGACCCTGGTCCTCACCCAGGCAGCATTGGGACCTGGATACTGTATTCCATACCTGGGCCTCACTTTGTCCAGGGACCTCTGGTCCCATTCTGGGCCTCAAACTAAACTGGTTACTCTGGTTCCCACTCTAGGCCTCACCCTTACCTGGCTGGTCACCCCTTGGGCTTCACTTGGGCCTGGTGAATCTGGTCCTAAGCTGGTACGCATCTGATCTGGTGACTGGTCGCCAGCTGGGCCTCACCTGGATTTGGTGAATCCTGTTGCCACCTGCTCCTCACCTGGACTTTGTGACTGTAGTACCACCTGGACCTCACCTGGATCTGGTGGCTCTGGTTCCCATATGGGGCTCTCCTGGACCTGGTTCCTTTGGTCTCCATCTGGCCTCACCTGGAACACAATGACTCTGATCCATGTTTGGGCCTCTCCTGGACCTGTTGACTCTGGTCCTTACATGGGCATCATTGGGACCTGGATACTCTCTTATATACCTGGGCCTCACCTGGACCTGGTGACTGTGGTTCCACCTGGGCCTCACCTGGACGAGGTGACTGGTTCCCACAGGGACCTCACCTGGGCCTGGTGACTCAGGTCCTCATATGGGCATAATGGGACCTGTTTTCTCAGTTCCACATCGGGGCCTCACCTGGACCTAGTGATTCTCGTCCCCCTCTGGGCCTCATCCTAAATTGGTGACTCTGGTCACCACCTGAATCACACCAGAACCGGGTGACTCTGTTCCCCCTCTGGGAATCACCCAAGCTGGGGACACTGGTCCTCAACTGGGCCTCAACAGGACCTGGTGAATCTACTCCTCACTTAGGCCTCGTCTGGATCTTGTGACTCTTTTCCCACCTGGCATCAATGAGATATGTTTACTCTGTTCCCCACGTGGGCCTCACCTAGACATGATACCTTTGCTCCTCAGTTTGGCCTCAGCTGGTCCTGATGACTCTGGTCCCCACACCTAGGCCTCAATCTGGACCTGGTAACTGGTCCTCACCTGGGGCTCACCTGGACCTGGCGACTCTCGTTCCCACATGAACCACACCTGGACCTGGTGCCTGTGGTGTTCTTGTAGACTCACATTTACCTGGTGAATCCGGTCCCCACTAGGGCCTCACCTGGATCTGGTGACTCTGGCCTGCAGGTTGGCCTCACCTGGACCTGGTGAGTGGGGTTGCCACCTGGGCCTCACCCATACCTGGTTTCTCAGGTCTCCACGTGGGCCTCTTGGATCTGGTGAATCTGGCCCTTACCTGGTCCTCTCCCAGACCCGGGGACTCTGGTCACCACCTGGGCCTCACCTGGACATGGTGAATCTGGTCCCCATCTGGGCCTCACCCAGTCCTGCTGACTTTGTTCCGCACCTGGACCTGATTGCTTGGACTCTTTCTTGGCCTAACCTGGAACTGGTGACTCTGATCCTATCTGCGCATCACCCAGACCTGGTGACTCTGGTCCTCACCTGGGCATCATTGGTACCTGGTTAATATGTTCCACACCTGAGCCTCACCTGGATGATGACTCTGGAACCTCTATGGGCCTCACCCTGTCCTGGTGACTCTGGTCCCCATCTGGATGTCACATTGACCAGGTGATTCTGGTACCCCTCTGAGCCTCAACCAGATCTGGTAACTCTGGTCCTCAACCGGGCCTCACCTGGACCTAGTGAATATGCTCCATCTGGGCCTCATTTGGACCTGGTGACTCTGGTCCCTACCTGGGCATCATTGGGACATGGTTCCACTGCATGGCCTGCAGGTTGGCATCACCTGGACCTGGTAACTCTGCTTCCTACATGTACATCATCGGGACACGGTTCCTCTGCATGGCGCGAAGGATGGCCTCTCCTGGACCTGGTGAGTGTGGTTGCCACCTGTGCGTCACCCGTACCTGGGGACACAGGTCCCCGCTTGGGCCTCTTGGACCTGGTGAATCTGGTCTGCAACTGAGACTACCCTGGATCTGGTAACTGTGGTCCCCACCTGGGCTTCACCTGGATTTGGGGACTCCGGTCCCCATCTTGGCCCCACCTGGCCCTGTTGACCATGGTCCTCAACTGGGCAAAATTGGGCCCCGGTGACTTTGATCCACAACTGGACCTCACCTGGACCATGTGACTCATGTCCCCCTCCGGGTCTCACCGTGCCCTAATGACTCTGAACCCCACTTTAGCCTGACTTGGACCTGCTGACCTTGGTTGCCAACTGTGCCTGACCTCGAACTGTTGACTCTGGTTCTATCAAGGGCCTCCCCTGTACCTGCTGTTCCTGGTCCCCACCTGGGTCTCACCTGGACGTGGTGACTCTTGTCACCACCGGGGACTCACCTGGACCTGTTTACTGTGTTCCACACATGGGCCTCAAGTAGACCTGTTGACCATGGTCCCCAAGCCGGCCTCACATGGACCTGTTGCCTCTGATCCCCACCGGGGCCTCACGTGTACCTGGTAACACAAGTCCTCACCTGGGCCTCATCTGGACCTAGACTCTGGTCCCCACATGGGCTTCACTTGGATCTGGTGACTCTGGTCCCCACCGGGACTTCATCTGGATCTGGTGACTCTGGTACCCACCTGGACCTTTCCTGGACCTGGTGACTCTCTTTCCAACATTGACCTCACCTTGATCTGGTGACTCTGGTCCTCAGTTTGGCCTCACATATACCTGGTATCTCTCGTCCCCACTTGGACCTAACTCAGTACTGCTGAATCTTGCCCCACCTAGGCCGCACCCAGACCTGGTGACTCTTGTCCCCAGCTATGCCTCAATTCGACCTGATGAATCTGATCCTCACGTGGGCCTCACATGGACCTGGGACTCAGCTGGATAGAGTGGCTCTGGTTCCCACAAGGGGCTCCACTGATACTGCTGACTGTGGTCTTATTCTATGCCTCACCAGGACCAAGTGATTCTGTTCCACATCTGGGTCTGCATGGCCCTAGTGACTCTGGTCCTCACCCAGGCATCATTGGGACCTGGATACTCTATTCCACACCTGGGCGTCAAATTGGCCAGGGACCTCTGGTCCCATTCTGGGCCTCAAACTAAACTGGTTACTCTGGTTCCCCCTCTGGGCCTCACCCTTACCTGGTGACGCTGGTCACCCCTTGGGCTTCACCTGGGCCTGGTGAATCTGGTCCTTAGCTGGTCCTCACCTGGATCTGGTGACTGGTCGCCACCTGGGCCTCACCTGTACTTGGTGAATCCTGTTGCCACCTGCGCCTCACCTGGACCTTGAGACTGTGGTGCCACCTGGACCTCACATGGATCTGTTGTCTCTGGTTCCCATATGGGGCTCTCCTGGACCTGGTTCCTGTGGTCTCCATCTGGCCTCACCTGGAACACAATGACTCTGATCCATATTTGGGCCTCTCCTGGACCTGTTTCCTCAGGTCCTTACCTAGGCATCATTGGGACCTGGATACTCTCTTATATACCTGGGCCTCACCTGGAACTGGTTACTGTGGTCCCACCTGGGCCTCACCTGGAGGAGGTGACTGGTTCCCACAGGGACCTCAACTGCACCTGGTGACTCAGGTCCTCATATGGTCATCATGGGACCTGCTTTCTTAGTTACACATCGGGGCCTCACCTGGACCTAGTGATTCTCGTCCCCCTCTGGGCCTCACTCTGACGTGGTGACTCTGGTACCCACCTGGATATCACCAGTACCGGGTGCCTCTGTTCCCCTCTGGGACTCCCCCTGAGATGGGGACACTAGTCTTCAACTGGGCCTCAACAGGACCTGGTGAATCTACTCCTCACTTAGGCCTCGTCTGGACCTTGTGACTCTTTTCGCACCTGGCATCAATGGCACATTGTTACTCTGTTCCCCACCTGGGCCTCACCTGGACATGATAACTTTGCTCCACACTTTGGCCTCAACTGGTCCTGATGACTCTGGTCCCCCAACAAATGCGTCAATCTGGACCTGATTGCTGTGGACTCCTTCTTAGCCTCAACTGGAACTAGTGACTCTGATCCAGATTGAGGATCCCCAATCTGGGCCTCACCTGGCCATGTCAACCATGGTCCTCATCTGCCAAAATTGGGACCCGGTGACTGTGTTCCACCCCTGGACCTCACCTGGACCAGGTGACTCTGGTCCCCCTCGGGGTCTCACCGTGCCCTAGTAACTGTGAACCCCACTTTGGCCTGACTTGGACCTGCTGACCCTGGTTGACACCTGCGCCTTGACCTCGAACTGTTGACTCTGGTTCATTCAAGGGCTTCCCCTGTACCTGGTGATCCTGGTCCCCCCTGGGACTCACCTGGACGTGGTGACTCTTGTCACCACCGGGGACTCACCTGGACCTGGTTACTGTGTTCCACACCTGGACCTCAAGTAGACTTGTTGAGCATGGTACCGAAGTCGGCCTCATATGGACCTGTTGCCTCTGATTCCCACCGGGGCATCACGTGTACCTTGTAACACTGGTCCTCACTTGGGCCTCATCTGGACCTAGTGACTCTGGACCCCACCTTGGCTTCACCTGGATCTGGTGACTCTGGTCCTCAGTTTGGCCTCACCTGAACCTGGTGACTCAGGTCCTCTTATGGGCATCATGGGACCTGGTTTCTCAGTTCCTCATCCTGGCCTCACCTGGACCTAGTGAAACTCATCCCACTCTGGGCTTCTCCCTGACGTGGTGACTCTGGTCCCCACCTGGATATCACCAGAACCGGGTGACTCTGGTCCCCTTCTGGGACTCACCCGGAGCTGGGGACACTGGTCCTAAAATGGGCCTCAAAAGGACCTGGTGAATCTACTCCTCACTTAGGCCTCATCTGTACCTTGTGACTCTTTTCCCACCTGACATGAATGGGACATGTTTTCTCTGTTCCCCACCTGGGGCTCACCTGGACGTGATAACTTTTCTCCACACTTTGGCCTCAACTTGTCCTGATGACTCTGATCCCCCCATCCTAGGCCTCAATCTGGACCTGGTGACTCTGGTCCCCACCTGGACCTCTCCTGGACCTGGTGACTCTCTTTCCAACATGGACCTCACCTGGATCTGGTGACTCTGGTCCTCAGTTTGGCCTCACCTGGACCTGGTGTCTCTCGTCCCCACTTGGACCTAACTCAGAACTGCTGAATCTTGACCCACCTAGGCCGCACAAAGACCTGGTGACTCTTGACCACAGCTATGCCTCAATTCGACCTGATGAATCTGGTCCTCACGTGGGCCTCACATGAACCTGGGACTCAGCTGGATAGAGGGGTTCTGGTTCCCACAAGGGGCTCACCTGATACTGGTGACTTATTCACCAGTGGTCTTATTCTATGCCTCACCAGTACCTATTGCTTCTCTTCCCCATCTGGGCCGGCATGACCCTAGTGACTCTGGTCCTCACCCAGGCATCATTGGGACCTGGGTACTCTATTCCACACCTAGGCCTCAGTTTGACCAGTGACCTCTGGTCCCATTCTGGGCCTCAAACTAAACTGGTTACTCTGGTTCCCCCTCTGGGCCTCACCCTTACCTGGTGACTCTCGTCACCCCTTGGGCTTCACTAGGGCCCGCTGCATCTGGTCGTTAGCTGGTCCGCACCTGGATCTGGTGACTGGTCGCCACCTGGGGCTTACCTGGACTTGGTGAATCCTGTTGACACCTGCGACTCAACTGGACCTTGTGACTGTGGTCCCACCTGGACCACACCTTGATCTGGTGGGTCTGGTTCCCATATGGCGCTCTCCTGGACCTGGTTCCTGTGGTCTCCATCTGGCCTCACCTGGAACACAATGACTCTGATCCATATTTGGGCCTCTTCTGGACCTGTAGACTCAGGTCCTTAACTGGGTATCATTGGGACCTGGATCTCTCTTATATACCTGGGCCTCACCTGGACCTGGTGATTTGGACCCACTTGGGCATCACCTGGACGAGGTGACTGGTTCCCACAGGGACCTCACCTGGACCTGGTGACTCAGGTCCTCGTATGGGCATAATGGGACCTGGTTTCTCAGTTCCACATCGGGGCCTCACCTGGACCTAGTGATTCTCGAAACCCTCTGGGCCTCACTCTGACGTGGTGACTCTGGTTCCCACCTGGATATCACCAGAACCGGGTGACTCTGGGCACCCTTTGGAACTCAACTGGACTTGGGGACACTGGTCCTCAACTGGGGCTAAACAGGACCTCTTGAATCTACTCCTCACTTAGGCCTCTTCTGGACATTGTGACTCTTTTCCCACCTGGCATCAATGGGACATGGTTACTCTGTTCCCCACCTGGGCGTCACCTGGACATGATAACTTTGCTCCACACTTTGTCCTCAACTGGTCCTGATGACTCTGGTCCCCCCACCTAAGCCTCAATCTGGACCTGGTGACTGGTCCCCACATGGGTCTCACCTGGACCTGGTGACTCTCGTTCCCACATGACCCACACCTGGACCTGGTGACTGTGGTGTTCTTGTAGACTCACATTTACCTGTTGACTCCGTTCCCCACTAGGGCCTCACCTGGATCTGGTGACTCTGGTCCCCATCAGTATGTCACCTGGACCAGGTGATTCTTGTACCCCTCTAGGCCTCAACCAGATCTCTTGACTCTGGTCCTCAACTGGGCCTCACCTGGACCTAGTGAATATGCTCTAGCAGGGTCTCATTTGGACCTGGTGACTCTCGTCACTACCTGGGCATCATCGGGACATGGTTCCACTGCATGGCCTGCAGGTTGGCCTCACCTAGTGCTGGTAAATCTGGTCCCTACTTGGGCATCATCGGGACATGGTTCCACGGCATGGCCTGCAGGTTGGCCTCACCTGGACGTGGTAACTCTAGTACCCACCTGGGCATCATCGGGACGTGGTTCCTCTGTATGGCCTGCAATTTGGCCTCACCTGGACCTGGTGAGTGGGGTTGTCACCTAGGCCTCACCCATACCTGGTGATACAGGTCCCCATGGGGGCCTCACTTGGACCTGGTGAATCTGGTCCTTACCTGGTTGTCACCCGGAACTCGTAACTCTGGTCACCACCTGGGAAACACCTGGACCTGGTGAATCTGGTCCCCATCCGGGCCTCATCCAGTCCTGGTGAATTTGTTCCCCACCTGGACCTGATTGCTGTGGACTCCTTCTTGGCCTCAGCTGGAACTGCTGACTCTGATCCTAACTGGGCCTCACCGAGATCTGGTGACTCTGGTCCTCACCTGTGGACCATTATTTCCTGGATACTCTCTTCCACACCTGAGCCTCACCTGGACATGATGACTCTGGACCCTCTCTGGGCCTCAGCCTGACATGGTGACTCTGGTCCCCATCTGGATGTCACATAGACAAGGTGTCTGGTACCTCTCTAGGCCTCAACTTGACCTGGTGACTCTGGTCCTCAACTGGGCCTCACCGGGACGTAGTGAACATGCTCCCCACCTGAGCCTCATCTTGACCTGTTTATTCTGGTTCTACCTGGGCATCATCGGGACATGGTTACTGTATTCCCCACTGGGACTGACCTGAATCTGGTAACTCTGGTCCTCACTTTGGCCTCTTTTGTACCAGGTGACTCTACCTCCACCTGGGCCTCACCTGTAACTGGTGACTCTGATCCTAAGCATGGCCTCACATGACCTGGTGACTGTGGTTCCCTTCAGGACCTCACCTGGGCCTCATGTCTATGGTCACACCTGGGCCTCACCAGGACCTGGTGTCTCTAGTACCCATCCTGGGTAGCATCAAGATATGCTTACACTGTTCACTAACAGTGACCCAGCCGGACCTATTAACTCCGATCTTCACCTGAGCCACACCTGGACATGGTGACACTAGTTCCCACCTGGTCACCTGGACATGGTGAGTCGGATCCCCACCTGGTCCTCACCTGTAACTGGTGATTCTCGTTCCCACATGGACATCATGTGGATCTGGTGGCTGCAGTGTTTCTAGCTTCTCATGTACCTCGTGACTCTGGTCCCCATCAGGGCCTCACCGGGACCTGGTGTGTGTGGTTGCCACCTGCTCCTCACCTGGACCTGGTGATTCTGGTCTGCACCTGAGACTACCCTGGATCTGGTGACTGTGGTCCCCACCTGGGATTCACCTGGATTTGGGGACTCTGGTCCCCATATGGGCCTCACCTGGCCGTGTTGACCATAGGCCTCAACTGGGCAAAATTGGAACCCGGTTACTGTGTTCCACAACTGGACCTCACCTCTACCAGTTGACTCTGGTCCCCCTCTGGGTCTCACTGTGCCCTAGTGACTGTGAACCCCACTTTGGCCTGACTTGGACCTTTTGTCTCTGGTTGCAACCTGCTCCTGACGTCGAAATTTTGACTCTGGTTCTTTCAAGTGCCTCCCCTGAACCTGGTGATCCCGGTCCCCACCTGGGACTCACCTGAACGTGGTGACACTTGTCACCACTGGGGACTCACCTGGACCTTGTTACTGCGTTCCACACCTGGGCTTTAAGTAGACCTGCTGCATCTGATACCCACCAGGGCCTCAGTGTCTGGTAACTCTGGTCCTCACCTGGCCTCATCTGGACCTAGTGACTCTGGTCACCACCTGGGATTCACCTGGATCTGGTGACTCTGGTCTCCACCTGGACTTCACCTGGATCTGGTGACTCTGGTCCCCACCTGGACCTCTCCTGAACCTGGTGACTCTCTTTCCAACATGGACCTCACCTGGATCTGGTGACTCTGGTCCTCAGTTTGGCCTCACCTGGACCTGGTGTGTCTCGGCCCCACTTGGACCTAACTCAGAACTGCTGAATCTTGCCCCCCATAGGCCGCACCCAGACCTGGTGACTCTTGTCCCCTGCTATGCCTCAATTCGACCTGATGATCTGGTCCTCACGTGGGCCTCACATGGACCTGGGACTCAGCTGGTTAGAGTGGCTCTGGTTCCCACAAGGGGCTCACCTGATACTGCTGAATGTGGTCTTATTCTATGCTTCACTAGGACCTAGTGATTCTGTTCCCCATCTGGGCCTGCATGGCCCTAGAGACTCTGGTCCTCACCCAGGCATCATTGGGACCTGGATACTCTATTTCACACCTGGGCCTCACTTTGACCAGAGACCTCTGGTCCCATTCTCGGTCTCAAACTAAACTGGTTACTCTGATTCTACCTCTGGGACTCACCGTTACCTGGTTTCTCTGGTCACCCCTTGAGCTTCACATGGGCCTGGTGAATCTGGTCCTTAGCTGATCCGCACCTGGATCTGGTGATTGGTCGACACCTGGGCCTCACCTGTACTTGGTGAATCCTGTTGCCACCAGCGCCTCACCTGGACCTTGTGACTGTGGTCCCACCTGGACCTCACCTGGATCTGGTGGCTCTGGTTCCCATATGGGGCTCTCCTGGACCTGGTTCCTGTGGTCTCCATCTGGCCTCACCGGGAACACAATGACTCTGATCCATATTTGGGACTCTCCTGCACCTGTTGACTCTGGTCCTTACCTGGGCATCATTGGGACCTGGATGCTCTCTTATATACCTGGGCCTCACCTGGACCTTGTGACTGTGGTCCCACCTGGGCCTCACCTGGACGAAGGTGACTGATTCCAACAGGGACCTCCCCTGGACCTGGTGACTCAGGTTCTCTTATGGGCATCATGGGACCTGGTTTCTCAGTTCCACATCGGGGCCTCTCCTGGACCTAGTGATTCTCGTCCTCCAATGGGCCTCACCCTGACGTGCTGACTCTGATCACCACCTGGATATCACCAGAACCGGGTGACTCTAGTCCCCCTCTGGGACTCACCCGGAGCTGGGGACAATAGTCCTCAACCTGAACTGAACAGGACCTGGTGAATCTACTCCTCAATTAGGCCTCATCTGGACCTTGTGACTCTTTTCCCACCTGGCATCAATGGGACATGGGTACTCTGTTCCCCACCTGGGCCTCACCTGGACATGATAACTTTGCTCCACACATTGGCCTCAACTGGTCCCGATGACTCTGGTCCCCCCAACTAAGCCTCAATCTGGACCTGGTGACTGTGGTCCCCACGTGGGTCTCACCTGGACCTGGTGACTCTCGTTCCCACATGAACCACAACTGGACCTGGTCACTGTGGTCTTCTTGTAGACTCACATTTACCTGTTGACTCCGGTCCCCACTAGGGCCTCACCTGGATCTGGTGATTCTGGCCTGCAGGCTGGCCTCACCTGGACCTGGTGAGTGGGGTTGCCACCTGGGCCTCACCCATACCTGGTGATAAAGGTCCCCACGTCGACCTCTTGGACCTAGTGAATCTAGTCCTTACCTGGTCCTCTCCCAGACCCGGGGACTCTGGTCACCACCTGGGCTTCACTTGGACCTGGTGAATCTGGTCCCCATCTGGGTCTCACCCAGTCCTGGTGACTTTGTTCCTCACCTGGACCTGATGCTGTGGACTCTTTCTTGGCCTCACCTGGAACTGGTGACTCTGATGCTATCTGCGCGTCACCCATACCTGTGACTCTGGTCCTCACCTGGGCATCATTTTTACCTTGTGACTCTGTTCCACACCTTACCTCACCTGGACATGATGACTCTGGAACCTCTCTGGGCCTCACCCTCACCTGGTGACTCTGGTCCCCATCTGGATGTCACCTGGACCTGGTGTTTCTGGTATGGCTCTAGGCCTCAACCAGATCTGGTGACTCTTGTCCTCAACTGGGCCTCACCTGGATCTAGTGAATATGCTCCATCTGGGCCTCATTTGGACCTGGTGACTCTGGACCCTACCTGGGCATCATCGGGACATGGTTCCACTGCATGGCCTGCAGGTTGGCCTCACCTGCTCCTGGTAACTGTGGTCCCTACCTGGGCATCATCGGGACATGGTTCCTCTACAGGCCTGCAGGTTGGCCTCACCTGGACCTGCTGAGTGGGGTTGCCACCTGGGCCTCACCCTTACCTAGTGACAAAGGTCCCCACGTGGGCCGAAATTGGACCTGGTGAATCTGTTCCTTACCTTTTCCTCACCTGGAAGTGGTAACCCTGGTCACCACCTGGGCCTCACCTGTACATGGTGAATCTGGTCCCCATCTGTGCCTCACCATGTCCTGGTGTCTTTGTTCCCCACCTGGACCTGATTGCTGTGGACTCCTTCTTGGCCTCACCTGGAACTGATGACTCTGATCCTAACTGGGCCTCAGCAGATCTGGTGACTCTGGTCTTCACCTGTGGACCATTATGACCTGGATACTCTATTCCACGCCTGAGCCTCACCTGCACATGATGACTCTGGATCCCCTCTTGGCCTCACCCTGACATGGTGACTCTGGTCCCCATCTGGATGTCACCTAGACCAGGTGAATCTGGAAACCCTCTAGGCCTCAACTAGACCTGGTGACTCTGGTCCTCAACTGGGCCTCACCGGAACCTAGTGAATATGCTTCCCACCTGCGCCTCATCTGGACCTGTTGACTCTGGTCCTTAGCTGGGCATCATTGGGACCTGGATACTGTCTTATATACCTGGGCCTCACCTGGACCTGGTGACTGTGGTCCCACCTGGGCCTCACCTGGACGAGATGACTGGTTCCCACAGGGACATCACCTGGACCTGGTGACTCAGGTCCTCATATGGGCATCATTCACCTGGTTTCTCATTTCCACATCAGGGCTTCACCTGGTCCTAGTGATTCTCGTCCCGCTCTGGGCCTCACCTCGATCTGGTGACTCTGGTCCTCAGTTTGGCCTCACCTGGACCTGGTGTCTCTCGTCCCCATTTTGACCTAACTCAGAACTGCTGAATCTTGCCCCACCTAGGCCGCACCCAAACCTGGTGACTCTTGTCCCCAGCTATGCCTCAATTCGACCTGATGAATCTGGTCCTCACATGGTCCCTCACATGGACCTGGGACTCAGCTGGATAGAGTGGCTCTGGTTCCAACAAGGCGCTCACCTGATACTGGTGTCTCTGGTCTTATTCTATGCCTCACCAGGACCTAGTGATTCTGTTCCCCATCTGGGCCTGCATGGCCCTAGTGACTCTGGTCCACACCCAGGGATCATTGGGACCTGGATACTCTATTCCAGCAATTGGACCTCACTTTGACCAGGGACCTCTGGTCCCTTTCTGAGCCTCCAACTAAACTGGTTACTCTGGTACGCCCTCTAGGCCTCACCCTTTCCTGGTGACTCTGGTCACCCCTTGGAATTCACTTGGGCCTGGTGAATCTGGTCCTAAGCTGGTCCGCACCTGGATCTGTAGACTGGTCGCCACCTGGGCCTCACCTGGACTTGGTGAATCCTGTTGCCACCTGCGCCTCACCTGGACCTTGTGACTGTGGTCCCACCTGGACCTCACCTGGATCTGGTGGCTCTGGTTCCCATATGGGGCTCTTCTGGACCTGGTTCCTGTGGTCTCCATCTGGCCTCCCCTGGAACACAATGACTCTGATCCATATTTGGGCCTCTCCTGGACCTGTTGACTCTGGTCCCTACCTGGGCATCATTGGGACCTGGATACTCTCTTTTTTTTTTTTTTTTTAATTTTTATTTATTTATGATAGTCACACACAGAGAGAGAGAGAGGCAGAGACACAGGCAGAGGGAGAAGCAGGCTCCATGCACCGGGAGCCTGACGTGGGATTTGATCCTGGGTCTCCAGGATCGAGCCCTGGGCCAAAGGCAGGCGCCAAACCGCTGCGCCACCCAGGGATCCCTGGATACTCTCTTATATACATGGTCCTCACCTGGACCTGGTGACTGTGGTCCCACCTGGGCCTCACCTGGACGAGGTGACTGGTTCCCACAGGGACCTCCCCTGGGCCTGGTGACTCAGGTCCTTATATGTGCATCATGGGACCTGTTTTCTCAGTTCCACATCGGGGCCTCATCTGACCTAGTGATTCTCGTTCCCCTCTGGGCCTCATCCTGACGTGGTGACTCTGGTCCGCACCTGACTCACACCAGAACCGGGTGACTCTGGTCCCCCTCTGGGAATCACCCAGAGCTGGGGACACTGATCCTCAACTGGGCCTCCACAAGACCTGGTGAATCTACTCCTCACTTAGGCCTCGTCTGGACCTTGTGACTCTTTACCCACCTGGCATCTATGGCACATTTTTACTCTGTTCCCCACCTGGGCCTCACTTGGACATGATAACTTTGCTCCATACTTTGGCCTCAACTCGTCCCGATGACTCTGGTCCCCCCACCTAGGCCTCAATCTGGAGCTGGAGACTGTCATCCACACCTGGGTCTCACCTGGACCTTGTGACTCTCGTTCCCACATGAACCACACTTGGACCTGGTCACTGTGGTGTACTTGTAGACTCACATTTACCTGGTGACTCTGGCCCCACTAGGGCCTCACCTGGATCTGGTGACTCTGGCCTGCAGGTTGGCCTCACCTGGACTTGGTTAGTGGGATGCCACCTGGGCCTCACCCATACCTGGTGACTCAGGTCCCCACGTGGGCCTCTTGGACCTGGTGAATCTGGCCCTTACCTGGTCTTCTCCCAGACCGGGGAATCTTGTCATGACCTGGGCCTCACCTAGACCTGGTGAAAATGGTCCCCATCTGGGCCTAACCCAGTCCTGGTGACTATGTTCCCCACCTGGACCTGATTGCTCTGGACTCTTTCTTGCCCTCACCTTGAACTGGTGACTCTGATCCTATCTGTGCGTCACCCAGACCTGGTGACTCTCGTCCTCACCTGGGCATCATTGGTACCTGGTTACTCTGTTCCACACCTGAGCCTCACCTGGACATGATGTCTCTGGGACCTTTCTGGGACTCACCCTGACCTGGTGATCTGGTCCCCATCTTGATGTCACCTGGACTAGGTGATTCTGGAACCGCTCTAGGCCTCAACCAGATCTGGTGACTCTTGTCCTCAACTGGGCCTCACCTGGACCTAGTGAATATGCTCCATCTGGGCCTCATTTGGACCTGGTGACTCTGGTCACTCACTGGGAATCATCGTGAAATTGTTCCACTGCATGGCCTGCTGGTTTGCCTCACCTGGACCTGGTAACTCTGGTCCCTACCTGGGCATCATCGGGACATCTTGACCTGGTGAGTGGGGTTCCCACCTGGATCTTACACATGCCTGGTGACAAAGGTCCCCACGTGGCCTCAATTGGACCTGGTGAATGTGGTCCTTACCTAGTCCTCACCCGGAAGTGGTAAATCTGGTCCCCACCTGGGCATCATCTAGTCCTGGTGAATTTGTTCCCCACCTGGACCTGATTGCTGTGGACACCTTCTTGGCCTCACCTGGAAGTGGTAACTCTGATCCTAACTGGGCCTCTCCCAGATCTGGGGACTCTGGTCCTCACCTGTGGACCATTATGACCTGGATACTCTGTTCCACACCTGAGCCTCACCTGGACATGATGACTGTGGATCCTCTCTAGGCCTCACCCTGACATGGTGACTATGGTCCCCATCTGGATGTCACCTGGACCAGGTGATTCTGGTACCCCTCTAGGCCTCAACCAGATCTGGTGACTCTGGTCCCACTTGGCCCTCACCAGGACCTGGTGTCTATGGTACCCACCTGGTTAGCATCAGGATATGGTACTCTGTTAACTAACAGTGACCCAGCGGGAACTATTAACTCTGGTCTTCACCTGGGCCACACCTGGACATGGTGACACTTGTTTCTACCTGGGTCTCACCTGGACATGGGGAGTCGGATCCCCACCTGGTCCTCAACTGTAACTGGTGATTCTCGTTCCCACATGGACATCATGTGGACCTGCTGGCTGCAGTGTTTCTAGCTTCTCATGTACCTCGTGTCTCTGGTCCCCATCAGGGCCACACCGGGACCTGGTGAGTGTGGTTTCCACCTGCACCTCACCTGGACCTGGTGATTCTGATCTGCACCTGAGGCTACCCCGTATCTGGTGACTGTGTTCCCCACCTTTGCTTCACCTGGATTTGGGGACTCCGGTCCCCATCTGGGCCTCACCTGGCCCTGTTGACCATGGTCCTCAACTGGGCAAAATTGGGACCCGGTGACTGTGTTCCACTACTGAACCTCACCTGGACCAGGTGACGCTCGTCCCCCTCTGGGTCTCACCGTGCCCTAGTGACTGTGAACCCCACTTTGGCCTGACTTGGACCTGCTGACCCTGGTTGCCACCTACGCTTGACCTCGAAGTGTTGACTCTGGTTCTTTCAACGGCCTCCCTTGTACCTGGTGATCCTGGTCCCCACGTTGGTCTCACCTGTACGTGGTGACTCTTGTCACCCCCGGGGACTTCCTGGACCTGCTTACTGTGTTCCACACCTGGGCTTCAAGTAGACCTGTTGACCATGGTCCCCAAGCCGGCCTCACATGGACCTGTTTCTTCTGATCCCCACCGGGGCCTCACGTGTACCTGGTAACTCTGGTCCTCACCTGGGCCTCATCTGGACCTATTGACTTTGGTCCCCACCTGTGCTTCACCTGGATCTGGTGACTCTGGTCCCCACCTGGACTTCACCTGCATCTGGTGACTCTGGCCTGCAGGTTGGCCTCACCTGTACCCGGGGATTGGGGTTGCCACCTGGGCCTCACACATAGCTGGTGACTCAGGTCCCCACGTGGGCCTCATTTGGACCTGTTGAATCTGGTCCTTAGCTGGTCCTCTTCCAGACCCGAGGACTCTGGTCACCACCTGGGAATAACCTGGACCTGGTGAATCTGGTCCAAATCTGGGCCTCACCAAGTCCTGGTGACTTTCTTCACCACCTGGACCTGATTGCTGTGGACGCCTTCTTGGCGTCACCTGGAACTGGTGACTCTGATCCTATCTGCGAGTCACCCAAAACTGGTGACTCTGGTCCTCACCTGGGCATCATTGGTACCTGGTGATTCAGTTCCACATCTGAGCCTCACCTGGACCCGATGACTCTGGAACCACTCTGGGCCTCACCCTGACCTGGTGACTCTGGTCTCCATCTGGATATCACCTCGATCAGGTGATTCCGGTACCCTTCTAAGCCGAACCAGATTTGGTGAAACTGGTCCTCAACTGGGCCTCACCTGGACCAGGTGACTCTGGTCCCCCTCTGGGTCTCACCGTGCCCTAGTGACTGTGAACCCCACTTTGGCCTCACTTGTACCTGCTGACCCTGGTTGCCACCTGCGCCTGACCTCGAACTGTTGACTCTGGTTCTTTCAAAGGCCTCCCCTGGACCTGGTGATCCTGGTCCCCACCTGGGCCTCACCTGGACGTGGTGACTCTTGTCACTACCGGGGACTCACCTGGACCTGCTTACTGTGTTCCACACCTGGGCCTCAAGTAGACCTGTTGACCATGGTCCCCAAGCCAGCCTCACATGGACATGTTGCCTCTGATCCCCACCAGGGCCTCACGTGTACCTGGTAACTCTGGTCCTCACCTGGGCCTCATCTGGACCTAGTGACTCTGGTCCCCACCTGGACTTCACCTGGATCTGGTGACTCTGGTCCTCCCCAGGACCTCTCCTGGACCTGGTGACTCCTTTCCAACATGGACCTCATGTGGATCTGGTGACTCTGGTCCTCAGTTTGGCCTCACCTGGACTTCGTGTCTCTCGTCCCCACTTTGACCTAACTCAGAACTGCTGAATCTTGCCCCACCTAGGCCGCACCCAGACCTGGTGACTCTTGTCCCCAGCTATGCCTCAATTCGACCTGATGAATCTGGTCCTCAAGTGAGTCTCACATGGACCTGGGACTCAGCTGGATAGAGTGGTTCTGGTTCCGGTAAGTGGCTCAAATGATACTGCTGACTGTGGTCTTATTCTATGCCTCAACAGGACCTAGTGATTCTGTTCCCCATCTGGGCCTACATGGCCCTAGTGACTCTGGTCCTCACCCAGGCATCATTGGGGATGGACCCAATGATCCTCACCCTGGATACTCTATTCCACACCTGGGCCTCACTTTGACCAGGGACCTCTGGTCCCATTCTGGGCCTCAAACTAAACTGATTACTCTGGTTCCCCCTCTGGGTCTCACCCTTACCTGGTGACTCGGGTCACTGCTTGGGCTTAACTTGGGCCTGGTAATCTGGTCCTTAGCTGGTCCGCACCTGGATGTTGTGACTGGTCGCCAGCTGGGCCTCACCTGGACTTGGTGAATCCTGTTGCCACCTGCGCCTCCCTGAACCATGTGACTGTGGTCCCACCTGGACCTAACCTGGATCTGGTGGCTCTGGTTCCCATATGGGACTCTCCTGGACCTGGTTCCTGTGGTCTCCATCTGGCCTCACCTGGAACACAATGACTCTGATCCATATTTGGGACTCTCCTGGACCTGTTGACTCTGGTCCTTACCTGGGCATCATTGGGACCTGGATACTCTCATACACCTGGGCCTCACCTGGACCTGGTGACTGTGGTCCCACCTGAGCCTCACCTGGATGAGGTGACTGGTTCCCACAGGGACCTCACCGGGACCTGGTGACTCAGGTCTTCATATGGACATCATGGGACCTGGTTTCTCAGTTCCACATTGGGGCCTCACCTGGAGCTAGTGATTCTCGTCCCCCTCCGGGCCTCACCCTGACGTTGTGACTCTGGTCCCCACGTGGATATCACCAAAACTGGGTGACTCTGGTCCCCCTCCGGGACTCACCCGGAGCTGGGGACAGTGGTCCTCAACTGGGCCTCAACAGGACCTGGTGAATCTACTCCTCACTTAGGCCTCGTCTGGACCTTGTGACTCTTTTCCCACCTGGCATCAATGGGACATGGTTACTCTGTTCCCCACCTGGGCCTCAGCTGGACATGATAACTTTGCTCCGCACTTTGGCCTCAACTGGTGCTGATGACTCTGGTTCCCCCACCTAGGCCTCAATCTGGACTTGGTGACTGTGGTCCCCACTTGGGTCTCAACTGGACCAGGTGAATCTCGTTCCCACATGAACCACACCTGGACCTGGTGACTGTGGTGTTCTTGTAGACTCACATTTACCTGCTGACTCCGATCCCCACTAGGGCCTCACCTGCATGTGGTGACTCTGACCTGCAGGTTGACCTCACCTGGACCTGGTGAGTAGGGTTTGCCACCAGGGCCTCACCCATACCTGGTGACTCAGGTCCCCTCGTGGGCCTCTTGTATCTGGTGAATCTGGACCTTACCTGGTCCTCTCCCAGACTCGGTGACACTGGTCACCACCTGGGCCTCACCTGGACCTGGTGAATCTCGTTCCCACATGAACCGCACCTGGACCTAGTGACTGTGGTGTTCTTGTAGACTCATATTTACCTGGTGACTCCGGTCCCCACTAGGGCCTCACCTGGATCTAGTGACTCTGGCCTGCAGGGTGGCCTCACCTGGACCTGGTGAGTAGGTTTTGCCACCAGGGCCTCACCCATACCTGGTGACTCAGTTCCCCACGTGGACCTCTTGGACCTGGTGAATCTGGACCTTACCTGGTCCTCTCCCAGACCCGGGAACTCTGGTCACCACCTGGGCCTCACCTGGACCTGGTGAATCTGGTCCCCATCTGGGCCTCACCCATTCCTAGGGACTTTGTTCCCACCTGGACCTGATTGCTGTGGACTCCTTCTTGGCTTCACCTGGAACTGGTGACTCTGATTCTATCTGCGCGTAACCCAGACCTGGTGACTCTGGTCCTCACATGGGCATCATTGGTACCTGGTGACTCTGTTCCACACCTGAGCCTCACCTGGACATGATGACTCTGGAACCTCTCTGGGCCTCACCCTGACCTGGAGACTCTGGTCCCCATCTGGATGTCACCTTGACCAGGTGATTCTGGTACCCCTCTAGTGCTCAACCAGATCTGGTGACTCTGGTCCTCAACTGGGCCTCACCTGGACCTAGTGAACATGATCCATCTGGGCCTCATTCGGACCTGGTGACTCTAGTTCTACCTGGGCATCATCGGGCATGGTTACTCTATTCCTCACTGGGACTGACCTGATCCTGGTAACTCTGGTCCTGACTTTGGCCTCTTCTGTACCAGGTGACTCTGGCTCAACATGGGCCTCTGACTGGTGACTCTGATCCTAAGCATGGCCTCACCTGACCTGGTGACTGTGGTTCCCATCGGGACCTCTTCTGGACCTCATGTCTCTGGGCCCACCTGGGCCTCACCAGGACCTGGTTTCTGTGGTTCCCACCTGGGTAGCATCAGGATATGTTTACACTGTTCACTAACAGTGACCCAGCTGGACCTATTAACTCTGGTCTTCACCTGGGCCACACCTGGACATGGTGACACTGGTTCCCACCTGGGACTCACCTGGACATGGTGAGTCGGATCCCCACCTGGGACTCCCCTGGACATAGTGAGTCAGATCCCCACCTGGTCCTCACCTGTAACTGGTGATTTTCATTCCTACATGAACATAATGTGGACCTTGTGGCTGCAGTGTTTCTAGCTTCTCATATACCTTGTGACTCTGGTCCCCACCAGGGCCTCACCGGGACCTGGTGTGTGTGGTTACCATCTGCACCTCACCTGGACCTGGTGATTCTGGTCTACACCTGAGACTACCCTGGATCTGGTGACTGTGGTCCCCACCTGGGCTTCACCTGGATTTGGGGACTCCGGTCTCCATCTGGGCTTCACCTGGCCCTGTTGACCATGGTCCTCAACTGGGCAAAATTGGGACCCGGTGACTGTGTTCCACAACTGGACCTCACATGGACCAGGTGACTCTGGTCCCCCTCTGGGTCTCACCGTGCCTTAGTGACTGTGAACCCCTCTTTGGCCAGACTTGGACCTGCTGACCCTGGTTGCCACCTGCGCCTGACCTCAAACTGTAGACTCTGGTTTTTCAAAGGCCTGCCCTCGACCTGGTGTTCCTGGTCCCCACCTGGGTCTCACTTGGACCTGGTGACACTTGTCACCACCGGGGACTCTCCTGGACCTGCTTACTGTGTTCCACACCTGGGCTTCCAGTAGACCTGTTGACCATGGTCCCCAGGACGGCCTCACATGAACCTGTTGTCACTGCTCCCAACCGGGGCCTCACTTGTACCTGGTATCTCTGGTCCCCACCTTTACCTCATCTGGGCTTATTTACTCTGGTCCCCACCTGGGCTTCACCTGGATCTGGTGACTCTGGTCCCCACCTGGAACTCTCCTTTACCAGGTGACTCTCTTTCCAACATGGACCTAACCTGGATCTGTAGACTCTGGTCCTCAGTTTGGGCTCACCTGTTCCTGGTGTCTCTCTTCCCCACTTTGACCTAACTCAGATCTGCTGAATCTTGCCCCACCTAGGCCGCACCCAGACCAGGAGTCTCTTGTTCACAGCTATGCCTCATTTCGACTTGATGAATCTGGTCCTCACGTGGGCCTCACATCACCTGGGACTCATCTGGATAAACTGGCTCTGATTCCCACAAGGGGCTCACCTGAATCTGGTGACTGTGGTCTTATTCTATGCCTCACCAGGACCTAGAGGTTCTGTTCCTGATCTGGGCCTGCATGGCCCTAGTGACTCTGGTCCTCACTGAGCCATCATTGGGACCTGGATACTCTGTTCCACACCTGGGCCTCACTTTGACCAGGGACCTCTGGTCCAATTCGGGGCCTCAAACTAAACTGGTTACTCTGGTTCCCCTCTGGGCCTCACCCTTACCTGGTGACTCTGGTCACCCCTTGGGCTTCACTTGGGCCTGGTGTATCTGGTCCTTAGCTGGACCGCACCTGGATCTGGTCGCCAGCTGTGCCTCACCTGGACTTGGTGAATCGTGTTGCCACCTGCGCCTCACCTGAACCTTGTGACTGTGGTCCCACCTGGACCTCACCTGGAACTGGTGGCTCTGGTTCCCATATGGGACTCTCGTGGACCTGGTTCCTGTGGTCTCCATCTGGCCTCACCTGGAACACAATGACTCTGATCCATATTTGGGACTCTCCTGGACCTGTTGACTCTGGTCCTTACCTGGGCATCATTGGGACCTGCATACTCTCTTATATACCTGGGCCTCACCTGGACGTGGTGACAGTGTTCCCACCTGGGCCTCACCTGGACGAGGTGACTGGTTCCTTTAGGGACCTCACCAGGACCTGGTGACTCAGGTCCTCATATGGGCATCATGGGACCTGGTTTCTCAGTTCCACATAGGGGCCTCACCTGGACCTAGAGATTCTCGCCCCCCTCTGGGCCTCACCCTGACGTGGTGACTCTGGTCCCCACCTGGATATCACCAGAACCGGGTGACTCTGGTATCCCTCTGGGAATCCTCTAGAGCTGGGAACACTGGCCCTCAACTGGGCCTCAACAGGACCTGGTGAATCTACTCCTCACTTAGGCCTCATCTGGACCTTTGACTCTTCCAACCTTGGATCAATGGGAAATGGTTACTCTGTTCCCCACATGGGCATCAACTGGACATGATAACAATGCTCCACACTTTGGCCTCAACTGCTCCTGATGACACTGTTCCACCCACCTAGGCCTCAATCTGGACCTGGTGACTGTGATCCCCACGTGGGTCTCACCTGCACCTGGTGACTCTTGTTCCCACATGAACCACACCTGGACCTGGTGACTGTGGTGTTCTTGTAGACTCACATTTACCTGGTGACTCCGGTCCCCACTAGAGCCTCACCTGGATGTGGTGACTCTGGCCTGCAGGTGGCCTCACCTGGACCTGGTGAGTAGGGTTGCCACCTGGGCCTCACCCAAACCTGGCGACTCAGGTCCCCATGTGGGCCTTTTGGACCTGGTGAACCTGGTACTTACCTGGTCCTCTCCCAGACCCGGGTACTCTGGTCAACATCTGGGAGGCATCTGGACCTGTTGAATCTTGTCCCCATCTGGGCTTCACCCAGTCCTGGTGATTTTGTTACCCACCTGGACCTGCTTGCTGTGGACACTTTCTTCGCCTCACCTAGATCTGGTGACTCTGATCCCATCTGCGCATCACCCATATCTGGTGACTCTGGTCCTCACCTGGGCATCATAGGTACCTGGTGACTCTGTTCCACACCTGAGCCTCACCTGGACATGATGACTGTGGATCCTCTCTAGGCCTCACCCTGACCTGGTGACTATGGTCCCCATCTGGATGTCACCTGGACCAGGTGATTCTGGTACCCCTCCAGGCCTCAACCAGATCTGGTGACTCTGGTCCCACTTGGCCCTCACCAGGACCTGGTGTCTATGGTACCCACCTGGTTAGCATCAGGATATGGTACTCTGTTAACTAACAGTGACCCAGCGGGAACTATTAACTCTGGTCTTCACCTGGGCCACACCTGGACATGGTGACACTTGTTTCTACCTGGGTCTCACCTGGACATGGGGAGTCGGATCCCCACCTGGTCCTCAACTGTAACTGGTGATTCTCGTTCCCACATGGACATCATGTGGACCTGCTGGCTGCAGTGTTTCTAGCTTCTCATGTACCTCGTGTCTCTGGTCCCCATCAGGGCCACACCGGGACCTGGTGAGTGTGGTTTCCACCTGCACCTCACCTGGACCTGGTGATTCTGATCTGCACCTGAGGCTACCCCGTATCTGGTGACTGTGTTCCACACCTTTGCTTCACCTGGATTTGGGGACTCCGGTCCCCATCTGGGCCTCACCTGGCCCTGTTGACCATGGTCCTCAACTGGGCAAAATTGGGACCCGGTGACTGTGTTCCACTACTGAACCTCACCTGGACCAGGTGACGCTCGTCCCCCTCTGGGTCTCACCGTGCCCTAGTGACTGTGAACCCCACTTTGGCCTGACTTGGACCTGCTGACCCTGGTTGCCACCTACGCTTGACCTCGAAGTGTTGACTCTGGTTCTTTCAACGGCCTCCCTTGTACCTGGTGATCCTGGTCCCCACGTTGGTCTCACCTGTACGTGGTGACTCTTGTCACCCCCGGGGACTTCCTGGACCTGCTTACTGTGTTCCACACCTGGGCTTCAAGTAGACCTGTTGACCATGGTCCCCAAGCCGGCCTCACATGGACCTGTTTCTTCTGATCCCCACCGGGGCCTCACGTGTACCTGGTAACTCTGGTCCTCACCTGGGCCTCATCTGGACCTATTGACTTTGGTCCCCACCTGTGCTTCACCTGGATCTGGTGACTCTGGTCCCCACCTGGACTTCACCTGCATCTGGTGACTCTGGCCTGCAGGTTGGCCTCACCTGTACCCGGGGATTGGGGTTGCCACCTGGGCCTCACACATAGCTGGTGACTCAGGTCCCCACGTGGGCCTCATTTGGACCTGTTGAATCTGGTCCTTAGCTGGTCCTCTTCCAGACCCGAGGACTCTGGTCACCACCTGGGAATAACCTGGACCTGGTGAATCTGGTCCAAATCTGGGCCTCACCAAGTCCTGGTGACTTTCTTCACCACCTGGACCTGATTGCTGTGGACGCCTTCTTGGCGTCACCTGGAACTGGTGACTCTGATCCTATCTGCGAGTCACCCAAAACTGGTGACTCTGGTCCTCACCTGGGCATCATTGGTACCTGGTGATTCAGTTCCACATCTGAGCCTCACCTGGACCCGATGACTCTGGAACCACTCTGGGCCTCACCCTGACCTGGTGACTCTGGTCTCCATCTGGATATCACCTCGATCAGGTGATTCCGGTACCCTTCTAAGCCGAACCAGATTTGGTGAAACTGGTCCTCAACTGGGCCTCACCTGGACCAGGTGACTCTGGTCCCCCTCTGGGTCTCACCGTGCCCTAGTGACTGTGAACCCCACTTTGGCCTCACTTGTACCTGCTGACCCTGGTTGCCACCTGCGCCTGACCTCGAACTGTTGACTCTGGTTCTTTCAAAGGCCTCCCCTGGACCTGGTGATCCTGGTCCCCACCTGGGCCTCACCTGGACGTGGTGACTCTTGTCACTACCGGGGACTCACCTGGACCTGCTTACTGTGTTCCACACCTGGGCCTCAAGTAGACCTGTTGACCATGGTCCCCAAGCCAGCCTCACATGGACCTGTTGCCTCTGATCCCCACCAGGGCCTCACGTGTACCTGGTAACTCTGGTCCTCACCTGGGCCTCATCTGGACCTAGTGACTCTGGTCCCCACCTGGACTTCACCTGGATCTGGTGACTCTGGTCCTCCCCAGGACCTCTCCTGGACCTGGTGACTCCTTTCCAACATGGACCTCATGTGGATCTGGTGACTCTGGTCCTCAGTTTGGCCTCACCTGGACTTCGTGTCTCTCGTCCCCACTTTGACCTAACTCAGAACTGCTGAATCTTGCCCCACCTAGGCCGCACCCAGACCTGGTGACTCTTGTCCCCAGCTATGCCTCAATTCGACCTGATGAATCTGGTCCTCAAGTGAGTCTCACATGGACCTGGGACTCAGCTGGATAGAGTGGTTCTGGTTCCGGTAAGTGGCTCAAATGATACTGCTGACTGTGGTCTTATTCTATGCCTCAATAGGACCTAGTGATTCTGTTCCCCATCTGGGCCTACATGGCCCTAGTGACTCTGGTCCTCACCCAGGCATCATTGGGGATGGACCCAATGATCCTCACCCTGGATACTCTATTCCACACCTGGGCCTCACTTTGACCAGGGACCTCTGGTCCCATTCTGGGCCTCAAACTAAACTGATTACTCTGGTTCCCCCTCTGGGTCTCACCCTTACCTGGTGACTCGGGTCACTGCTTGGGCTTAACTTGGGCCTGGTAATCTGGTCCTTAGCTGGTCCGCACCTGGATGTTGTGACTGGTCGCCACCTGGGCCTCACCTGGACTTGGTGAATCCTGTTGCCACCTGCGCCTCACCTGAACCTTGTGACTGTGGTCCCACCTGGACCTCACCTGGATCTGGTGGCTCTGGTTCCCATATGGGACTCTCCTGGACCTGGTTCCTGTGGTCTCCATCTGGCCTCACCTGGAACACAATGACTCTGATCCATATTTGGGACTCTCCTGGACCTGTTGACTCTGGTCCTTACCTGGGCATCATTGGGACCTGGATACTCTCATACACCTGGGCCTCACCTGGACCTGGTGACTGTGGTCCCACCTGAGCCTCACCTGGATGAGGTGACTGGTTCCCACAGGGACCTCACCGGGACCTGGTGACTCAGGTCTTCATATGGACATCATGGGACCTGGTTTCTCAGTTCCACATTGGGGCCTCACCTGGAGCTAGTGATTCTCGTCCCCCTCCGGGCCTCACCCTGACGTTGTGACTCTGGTCCCCACGTGGATATCACCAAAACTGGGTGACTCTGGTCCCCCTCCGGGACTCACCCGGAGCTGGGGACAGTGGTCCTCAACTGGGCCTCAACAGGACCTGGTGAATCTACTCCTCACTTAGGCCTCGTCTGGACCTTGTGACTCTTTTCCCACCTGGCATCAATGGGACATGGTTACTCTGTTCCCCACCTGGGCCTCAGCTGGACATGATAACTTTGCTCCGCACTTTGGCCTCAACTGGTGCTGATGACTCTGGTTCCCCCACCTAGGCCTCAATCTGGACTTGGTGACTGTGGTCCCCACTTGGGTCTCAACTGGACCAGGTGAATCTCGTTCCCACATGAACCACACCTGGACCTGGTGACTGTGGTGTTCTTGTAGACTCACATTTACCTGCTGACTCCGGTCCCCACTAGGGCCTCACCTGCATGTGGTGACTCTGACCTGCAGGTTGACCTCACCTGGACCTGGTGAGTAGGGTTTGCCACCAGGGCCTCACCCATACCTGGTGACTCAGGTCCCCTCGTGGGCCTCTTGTATCTGGTGAATCTGGACCTTACCTGGTCCTCTCCCAGACCCGGGGACACTGGTCACCACCTGGGCCTCACCTGGACCTGGTGAATCTCGTTCCCACATGAACCGCACTAGGACCTAGTGACTGTGGTGTTCTTGTAGACTCACATTTACCTGGTGACTCCGGTCCCCACTAGGGCCTCACCTGGATCTAGTGACTCTGGCCTGCAGGTTGGCCTCACCTGGACCTGGTGAGTAGGTTTTGCCACCAGGGCCTCACCCATACCTGGTGACTCAGTTCCCCACGTGGACCTCTTGGACCTGGTGAATCTGGACCTTACCTGGTCCTCTCCCAGACCCGGGGACTCTGGTCACCACCTGGGCCTCACCTGGACCTGGTGAATCTGGTCCCCATCTGGGCCTCACCCAGTCCTGGGGACTTTGTTCCCACCTGGACCTGATTGCTGTGGACTCCTTCTTGGCTTCACCTGGAACTGGTGACTCTGATTCTATCTGCGCGTAACCCAGACCTGGTGACTCTGGTCCTCACATGGGCATCATTGGTACCTGGTGACTCTGTTCCACACCTGAGCCTCACATGGACATGATGACTCTGGAACCTCTCTGGGCCTCACCCTGACCTGGAGACTCTGGTCCCCATCTGGATGTCACCTTGACCAGGTGATTCTGGTACCCCTCTAGTGCTCAACCAGATCTGGTGACTCTGGTCCTCAACTGGGCCTCACCTGGACCTAGTGAACATGATCCATCTGGGCCTCATTCGGACCTGGTGACTCTAGTTCTACCTGGGCATCATCGGGCATGGTTACTCTATTCCTCACTGGGACTGACCTGATCCTGGTAACTCTGGTCCTGACTTTGGCCTCTTCTGTACCAGGTGACTCTGGCTCAACATGGGCCTCTGACTGGTGACTCTGATCCTAAGCATGGCCTCACCTGACCTGGTGACTGTGGTTCCCATCGGGACCTCTTCTGGACCTCTTGTCTCTGGGCCCACCTGGGCCTCACCAGGACCTGGTTTCTGTGGTTCCCACCTGGGTAGCATCAGGATATGTTTACACTGTTCACTAACAGTGACCCAGCTGGACCTATTAACTCTGGTCTTCACCTGGGCCACACCTGGACATGGTGACACTGGTTCCCACCTGGGACTCACCTGGACATGGTGAGTCGGATCCCCACCTGGGACTCCCCTGGACATAGTGAGTCAGATCCCCACCTGGTCCTCACCTGTAACTGGTGATTTTCATTCCCACATGGACATAATGTGGACCTTGTGGCTGCAGTGTTTCTAGCTTCTCATATACCTCGTGACTCTGGTCCCCACCAGGGCCTCACCGGGACCTGGTGTGTGTGGTTACCATCTGCACCTCACCTGGACCTGGTGATTCTGGTCTACACCTGAGACTACCCTGGATCTGGTGACTGTGGTCCCCACCTGGGCTTCACCTGGATTTGGGGACTCCGGTCTCCATCTGGGCTTCACCTGGCCCTGTTGACCATGGTCCTCAACTGGGCAAAATTGGGACCCGGTGACTGTGTTCCACAACTGGACCTCACATGGACCAGGTGACTCTGGTCCCCCTCTGGGTCTCACCGTGCCTTAGTGACTGTGAACCCCTCTTTGGCCAGACTTGGACCTGCTGACCCTGGTTGCCACCTGCGCCTGACCTCAAACTGTAGACTCTGGTTTTTCAAAGGCCTGCCCTCGACCTGGTGTTCCTGGTCCCCACCTGGGTCTCACTTGGACCTGGTGACACTTGTCACCACCGGGGACTCTCCTGGACCTGCTTACTGTGTTCCACACCTGGGCTTCCAGTAGACCTGTTGACCATGGTCCCCAGGACGGCCTCACATGAACCTGTTGTCACTGCTCCCAACCGGGGCCTCACTTGTACCTGGTATCTCTGGTCCCCACCTTTACCTCATCTGGGCTTATTTACTCTGGTCCCCACCTGGGCTTCACCTGGATCTGGTGACTCTGGTCCCACCTGGAACTCTCCTTTACCAGGTGACTCTCTTTCCAACATGGACCTAACCTGGATCTGTTGACTCTGGTCCTCAGTTTGGACTCACCTGTTCCTGGTGTCTCTCTTCCCCACTTTGACCTAACTCAGATCTGCTGAATCTTGCCCCACCTAGGCCGCACCCAGACCAGGAGTCTCTTGTTCACAGCTATGCCTCATTTCGACTTGATGAATCTGGTCCTCACGTGGGCCTCACATCACCTGGGACTCATCTGGATAAACTGGCTCTGATTCCCACAAGGGGCTCACCTGAATCTGGTGACTGTGGTCTTATTCTATGCCTCACCAGGACCTAGAGGTTCTGTTCCTGATCTGGGCCTGCATGGCCCTAGTGACTCTGGTCCTCACTGAGCCATCATTGGGACCTGGATACTCTGTTCCACACCTGGGCCTCACTTTGACCAGGGACCTCTGGTCCAATTCGGGGCCTCAAACTAAACTGGTTACTCTGGTTCCCCTCTGGGCCTCACCCTTACCTGGTGACTCTGGTCACCCCTTGGGCTTCACTTGGGCCTGGTGTATCTCGTCCTTAGCTGGACCGCACCTGGATCTGGTAGCCAGCTGTGCCTCACCTGGACTTGGTGAATCGTGTTGCCACCTGCGCCTCACCTGAACCTTGTGTCTGTGGTCCCACCTGGACCTCACCTGGAACTGGTGGCTCTGGTTCCCATATGGGACTCTCGTGGACCTGGTTCCTGTGGTCTCCATCTGGCCTCACCTGGAACACAATGACTCTGATCCATATTTGGGACTCTCCTGGACCTGTTGACTCTGGTCCTTACCTGGGCATCATTGGGACCTGCATACTCTCTTATATACCTGGGCCTCACCTGGACGTGGTGACAGTGTTCCCACCTGGGCCTCACCTGGACGAGGTGACTGGTTCCTTTAGGGACCTCACCAGGACCTGGTGACTCAGGTCCTCATATGGGCATCATGGGACCTGGTTTCTCAGTTCCACATAGGGGCCTCACCTGGACCTAGAGATTCTCGCCCCCCTCTGGGCCTCACCCTGACCTGGTGACTCTGGTCCCCACCTGGATATCACCAGAACCGGGTGACTCTAGTATCCCTCTGGGAATCCTCTAGAGCTGGGAACACTGGCCCTCAACTGGGCCTCAACAGGACCTGGTGAATCTACTCCTCACTTAGGCCTCATCTGGACCTTTGACTCTTCCAACCTTGGATCAATGGGAAATGGTTACTCTGTTCCCCACATGGGCATCAACTGGACATGATAACAATGCTCCACACTTTGGCCTCAACTGCTCCTGATGACACTGTTCCACCCACCTAGGCCTCAATCTGGACCTGGTGACTGTGATCCCCACGTGGGTCTCACCTGCACCTGGTGACTCTCGTTCCCACATGAACCACACCTGGACCTGGTGACTGTGGTCTTCTTGTAGACTCACATTTACCTGGTGACTCCGGTCCCCACTAGAGCCTCACCTGGATGTGGTGACTCTGGCCTGCAGGTGGCCTCACCTGGACCTGGTGAGTAGGGTTGCCACCTGGGCCTCACCCAAACCTGGCGACTCAGGTCCCCATGTGGGCCTTTTGGACCTGGTGAACCTGATACTTACCTGGTCCTCTCCCAGACCCGGGTACTCTGGTCAACATCTGGGAGGCATCTGGACCTGTTGAATCTTGTCCCCATCTGGGCTTCACCCAGTCCTGGTGATTTTGTTACCCACCTGGACCTGCTTGCTGTGGACACTTTCTTCGCCTCACCTAGATCTGGTGACTCTGATCCCATCTGCGCATCACCCATATCTGGTGACTCTGGTCCTCACCTGGGCATCATAGGTACCTGGTGACTCTGTTCCACACCTGAGCCTCACCTGGACATGATGACAGTGGATCCTCTCTAGGCCTCACCCTGACCTGGTGACTATGGTCCCCATCTGGATGTCACCTGGACCAGGTGATTCTGGTACCCCTCTAGGCCTCAACCAGATCTGGTGACTCTGGTCCCACTTGGCCCTCACAAGGACCTGGTGTCTATGGTACCCACCTGGTTAGCATCAGGATATGGTACTCTGTTAACTAACAGTGACCCAGCGGGAACTATTAACTCTGGTCTTCACCTGGGCCACACCTGGACATGGTGACACTTGTTTCTACCTGGGTCTCACCTGGACATGGGGAGTCGGATCCCCACCTGGTCCTCAACTGTAACTGGTGATTCTCGTTCCCACATGGACATCATGTGGACCTGCTGGCTGCAGTGTTTCTAGCTTCTCATGTACCTCGTGTCTCTGGTCCCCATCAGGGCCTCACCGGGACCTGGTGAGTGTGGTTTCCACCTGCACCTCACCTGGACCTGGTGATTCTGATCTGCACCTGAGGCTACCCCGTATCTGGTGACTGTGTTCCCCACCTTTGCTTCACCTGGATTTGGGGACTCCGGTCCCCATCTGGGCCTCACCTGGCCCTGTTGACCATGGTCCTCCACTGGGCAAAATTGGGACCCGGTGACTGTGTTCCACTACTGAACCTCACCTGGACCAGGTGACGCTCGTCCCCCTCTGGGTCTCACCGTGCCCTAGTGACTGTGAACCCCACTTTGGCCTGACTTGGACCTGCTGACCCTGGTTGCCACCTACGCTTGACCTCGAAGTGTTGACTCTGGCTCTTTCAAGGTCCTCCCCTGTACCTTGTGATCCTGGTCCCCATGTGGGCCTCACCTGGACGTGGTGACTCTTGTCACCCCCGGGGACTAGCTGGACCTGCTTACTGTGTTCCACACCTGGGCTTCAAGTAGACCTGTTGACCATGGTCCCCAAGCCGGCCTCACATGGACCTGTTTCTTCTGATCCCCACCGGGGCCTCACGTGTACCTGGTAACTCTGGTCCTCACTTGGGCCTCATCTGGACCTATTGACTTTGGTCTCCACCTGTGCTTCTCCTGGATCTGGTGACTCTGGTCCCCACCTGGACTTCACCTGCATCTGGTGACTTTGGCCTGCAGGTTGGCCTCCCCTGGACCCGGGGATTGGGGTTGCCACCTGGGCCTCACACATAGCTGGTGACTCAGGTCCCCACGTGGGCCTCATTTGGACCTGTTGAATCTGGTCCTTAGCTGGTCCTCTTCCAGACCCGAGGACTCTGGTCACCACCTGGGAATAACCTGGACCTGGTGAATCTGGTCCAAATCTGGGCCTCACCAAGTCCTGGTGACTTTCTTCACCACCTGGACCTGATTGCTGTGGACGCCTTCTTGGCGTCACCTGGAACTGGTGACTCTGATCCTATCTGCGAGTCACCCAGAACTGCTGACTCTGGTCCTCACCTGGTCATCATTGGTACCTGGTGATTCAGTTCCACATCTGAGCCTCACCTGGACCCGATGACTCTGGAACCACTCTGGGCGTCACCCTGTCCTGGTGACTCTGGTCCCCATCTGGATATCACCTCGATCAGGTGATTCCGGTACCCTTCTAAGCCGAACCAGATTTGGTGAAACTGGTCCTCAACTGGGCCTCACATGGACCAGGTGACTCTGGTCCCCCTCTGGGTCTCACCGTGCCCTAGTGACTGTGAACCACACTTTGGCCTCACTTGTACCTGCTGACCCTTGTTGCCACCTGCGCCTGACCTCGAACTGTTGACTCTGGTTCTTTCAAGGGCCTCCCCGGGACCTGATGATCCTGGTCCCCACCTGGGCCTCACCGGGACGTGGTCACTCTTGTCACCACTGGGGACTCACCTGGACCTGCTTACTGTGTTCCACACCTGGGCCTCAAGTAGACCTATTGACCATGGTCCCTAAGCCGGCCTCACATGGACCTGTTGCCTCTGATCCCCACCGGGCCTCACCTGTACCTGGTATGTGGTCCTAACCTGGGCGTCATCTGTACCTAGTGACTCTGGTCCCCACCTGGACTTCACCTGGATCTCGTGGGCCCCAAACTAAACTGGTTACTCTGGTTCTCCCTCTGGGCCTCACCCTTACCTGTTGACTCTGGTCACCCCTTTTGCTCTACTTGGCCCTGGTGAATCTGGACCTTAGGTGGTCCGCACCTGTATCTCGTGACTGCTCACCACCTGGGCCTCACCTGGACTTGGTGAATTCTGTTGCCACCTGCGCCTCACTGGACCTTGTGACTGTGGTCCCACCTGGACCACACCTGGATCTGGTGGCTCTGGTTACCATATGGGGCTCTCCTGGACCCGGATCCTGTGGTATCCATCTGGCCTCACCTGGAACACAATGACTCTGATCCATATTTGGGACTCTCCTGGACATGTTGACTCTGGTCCTTACCTGGGCATCATTGGTACATGGATACTCTCTTATATACTTGGGCCTCACCAGAACCTGTTGACTGTGGTCCCACCTGGGCCTCACCTGGACGAGGTGACTTGTTCCCACGAGGACATCACCTGGACCTGGTGACTCAGGTCCTCATATGGGCATTATGGGACCTGGTTTCTCAGTACCACATCGGGGTCTCACCTGGACCGAGTGATTCTCTTCCCCCTCTGGGCCTCACCATGACGTGGTGACTCTGGTCCCCACCTGGATATCACCAGAACCGGGTGACTCTGGTCCCCGTCTGGGACTCAACCAGAGCTGGGGACACTGGTCCTCAACTTGGCTTCAACAGGACCTGGTGAATCCACTCCTCACTTAGGCCTCGTCTGGACTTGTGACTCTTTACCCACCTGGCATCAATGGGACATGGTTACTCTGTTCCCCACCTGGGCTTCACCTGGACATGATAACTGTGCTACGCACTTCGGCCTCAAATGGTCCAGATGACTCTGGTCCCCCTCCAGGCCTAAATCTGGACCTGGTGACTGTGGTCCCCACATGGGTCTCACCTGGACCTGGAGACTCTCGTTCCCACATGAACCACACATGGACCTGGTGACTGTGGTGTTCTTGTAGACTCACATTTACCTGGTGTCTCCGGTCCCCACTAGGGCCTCACCTGGATCTGGTGACTCTGGCCTGCAGGTTGGACTCACCTGGACCTGGTGAGTGGGGTTGCCACCTGGGCCTCACCCATTCCTGGTGACTCAGGTCCCCACGTGGGCCTCTTGGACCTGGTGAATCTGGTCCTTATCTGGTCCTCTCCCGGAGCTGGGGACTCTGGTCACCACCTGGGACTCACCTGGACCTGGTGAATCTGGTCCCCATCTGGGTCTCACCCAGTCCTGGTGATTTATTCCCCACCTGGACCTGATTGCTGTGGACTCTTTCTTGGCCTCACCTGGAACTGGTGACTCTGATTCTATCTGCGCATCACCCAGACCTGGTGACTCTGGTCCTCACCTGGGCATCGTTGGTACCTGGTGACTCTGTTCCACACCAGAGCCTCACCTGGTCATGATGACTCTGGAAAATCTCTGGGCCTCACCCTGACCTGGTGACTCTGGTCCCCATCTGGATGTCACCTGGACCAGGTGATTCTGGTACCCCTCTAGGCCTCAACCAGATCTGGGGACTCTGGTCCTCAACTGGGCCTCACCTGGACCTAGTGAATATGCTCCATCTGGGCCTCATTTGGACCTGGTGACTCTGGTCCCTACCTGGGCATCATCGTGACATGGTTCCACTGCATGGCCTGAAGGTTGGCCTCACCTGGATCTGGTAACTCTGGTCCCAACCAGGGCATCATCATGACATGGTTCCTCGGCATGGCCTGCAGGTTGGACTCACCTGGACCTGGGGAGTGGGGTTGGCACCTGGGCCTCACCCATACCTGGTGACACAGGTCCCCTCGTGGGCCTCACGTGGACCTGATGAATCTTGTCCATACCTGGTCCTCACCCGGAACTGGTAAGTCTGGTCACCACCTGGATGTCACCTGGACCTGGTGAATCTGGTCCCCATCGGGGCCTTACCCAGTCCTGGTGAATTTGTTGCCCACCTGGACCTGATTGATGTGGACTCCTTCTTGGCCTCACCTGGAATTTTTGACTCTGATCCTAACTGGGCCTCTGCCAGATCTGGTGACTCTGGTCCTCACCTGAGGACCATTTTGATCTGGATACTCGGTTCCACACCTGAGCCTCACCTGGACATGATGACTCTTAATCCCCTCTAGGCCTCACCCTGATATGGTGACTCTGGACCCCATCTGGATGTCACCTAGACCAGGTGAATCTGGTACCCCTCTAGGCCTCAACTAGACCTGGCGACTCTGGTCCTCAACTGGGCCTCAGCGGGACCTAGTAAACATGCTCCCCACCTGCGCCTCTTCTGGACCTGGTGACTCTGGTTCTACCTGGGTATCATCGGGACATGTTTACTCTATTCCCCACTGGGACTGACCTGATCCTGGTAACTCTGGTCCTGACTTTGGCCTATTCTGTACCAGGTGACTCTGGCCCGACCTGGGTCTCACCTGTAACTGGTGTCTCTGATCGTAAGCATGGCCTCACCTGAACTGGTGACTGTGGTTCCCATCGGGATCTCACCTGGACCTCATGTCTCTGGTCCGACCTGGGCCTCACCAGGACCTGGTGTCTGTGGTACCAACCTGGGTAGCATCAGGATATGGTTACACTGTTCACTAACTGTGACCCAGCCGGACCTATTAACTCTGCTCTTCACCTGGGCCACACCTGGACATGGTGATTCTGGTCTGCACCTGAGACGTCCCTGGATATGATGACTGTGGTCCCCACCTGGGCTTCACCTTGACTTGGTGACTCAGGTCCCAATCTGGGCCTCACCTGGCCCTGTTGACCATGGTCCTCAACTGGGCAAAATTGGGACCCGGTGACTGTGTTCCACAACTGGACCTCACCTGGACCAGGTGACTCTGGTCCCCCTCTGTGTGTCACCGTGCCCTACTGACTGTGAAACCCACTTTGGCCTGTCTTGGACCTGCTGACCCTGGTTGCCACCTGTGCCTGGCCTCGAACTGTTGACTCTGGTTCTTGCAAAGTCCTCCCCTAGACCTGGTGATCCTTGTCCCAACCTGGGCCTCACCTGGACGTGGTGACCCTTGTCACCACCAGGGACTCACCTGGACCTGCTTACTGTGTTCCAAACCTGGGCCTCAAGTAGATCTGTTGACCATGGTCCCCAAGCCGGCCTCACATGGACCTGTTTCCTCTGATCATCAGCGGTGCCTCATGTGTACCTGGTAACTCTGGTCCTCACCTGAGCCTCATCTGGACCTAGTGACTCTGGTCCCCACCTGGGCTTCACCTGTATCTGGTGACTTGGTCTCCACCTGAACTTCACCTGGATCTTGTGACTCTGGTCCCCACCTGGACCTCTCCCAGACCTGGTGACTCTCTTTCCTACATGGACCTCACTTGGATCTGGTAACTCTGGTCCTCAGTTTGGCCTCACCGGGTCCTGGTGTCTCTCGTCCCCACTTTGAACTAACTCAGAACTGCTGAATCATGCCCCACCTAGACTGCACCCAGACCTGGTGACTCTTGTCCCCAGCTATGCCTCAATTCGACCTGATGAATCTGGTCCTCATGTGGGCCTCACATGGACCTGGGACTCAGCTGGATAGAGTGGCTCTGGTTCGCACAAGGGGCTCACCTGATACTGGTGACTGTGGTCTTATTCTATGCCTCACCAGGACCGAGTGATTCTGTTCCCCATCTGGGCCTCCATGGCCCTAGTGACTCTGGTCCTCACCCAGGCATCATTGGGACCTGGATACTCTATTCCACATCAGAGACTCACTCTGACCAGGGACTTCTGGTCCCATTCTTGGCCTCAAACTAAACTGGTTACTCTGGTTCCCCCTCTGGGCCTCACCCTTACCTGGTGACTCTGGTCACCCCTTGGGCTTCATTGGGCTTGGTGAATCTGGTCCTTAGATTGTCCTCATTTGGATCTGGTGACTGGTCGCCACCTGGGCCTCACCTGGACTCGGTGAATCCGGTTTCAACCAGTGCTTCACCTGGACCTTGTGACTGTGTTCCCACCTGGACCTCACCTGGATCTGGTGGCTCTGGTTCCTATATGGGGCTCTCCTGGACCTGGTTCCTGTGGTCTCCATCTGGCCTCACCTGGAACACAATGACTCTGATCCATATTTGGGCCTCTCCTGGACCTGTTGACTCTGGTCCTTACCTGGGCATCATTGGGACCTGGATACTCTCTTATATACCTGGGCCTCACTTGGACCTGGTGACTGTGGTCCCACCTGGGCCTCACCTGGACGAGGTGCCTGGTTCCCACAGGGACCTCACCTGGACCTGGTGACTCAGGTCCTCATATGGGCATCATGGGACCTGGTTTCTCGGTTCCACATCGGGGCCTCACCTGGACCTAGTGATTCTCGTCCCGCTCTGGGCCTCATCCTGACGTGGTGACTCTGATCACCACCTGGATATCAACAGAACCAGTGACTCTGGTCCCCCTCTGGGACTCACCCGGAGCTGGGGACAGTGGTCCTAATCTGGGCCTCAACAGGACCTGGTGAATCTACTCCTCAGTTAGGCCACTTCTGGACCTTGTGACTCTTTTCCCACCTGGCATCAAAGGGACATGGTTACTCTGTTCCCCACCTGAGCCTCACCTGGACATGATCACTTTGCTCCGCAGTTTGTTCTCAACTGGTCTTGATGACTCTGGTCCCCCGACCTAGGCCTCAATCTGGATCTGGTAACTGTGGTCCCCACCTGGGTCTCACCTGGACCTGGTGACTCTCGTTCACACATGAACCACACCAGGACCTGGTGACTGTGGTGTTCCTGTAGACTCACATTTACCTGGTGACTCCGGTCCCCACTAGGGCCTCACCTGTATCTGGAGACTCTGGCCTGCAGGTTGGCCTCACCTGGACCTGGTTAGTGGGTTTGCCACCTGGGCCTCACCCATACCTGGTGAATGAGGCCCCCACGTGGGCCTCTTGGACCTGGTGAATCTGGTCCTTACCTGGTCCTACCCGGACCCGGGGACTCTGGTCACCACCTGGGACTCACCTGGACCTGGTGAATCTGGTCCCCATCTGGGCCTCACCCAGTCCTGGTGATTTGTTCCCCACCTGGATCTGATTGATGTGGACTCTTTCTTGGCCTAACCTGGAACTAGTGACTCTGATTCTATCTGCGCATCACGCAGACCTGGTGACTCTGGTTCTCACCTGGGCATCGTTGGGACCTGGTGACTCTGTTCCCCACCTGAGCCTCACCTGGACATGATGACTCTGGAACCTCTCTGGGCCTCTTCGTGACTTGGTGACTCTGGTCCCCATCTGGAAGTCACCTGGACCAGGTGATTCTGGTACCCCTCTAGGCCTCAACCAGATCTGGGGACTCTGGTCCTCAACTGGGCCTCATCTGAACCTAGTGAATATGCTCCATCTGGGCCTCATTTGTACCTGGTGACTCTGGTCGCTACCTGGGCATCATCGGGACATGTTTCCACTGCATGGTCTGCAGGTTGGCCTCACCTGGATCTGGTAACTCTGGTCCCAACCAGGGCATCATCGTGACATGATTCCTCTGCATGGCCTGCATGTTGGCCTCACCAGGACCTGGGGAGTGGTGTTGCCACCTGGGTCTCACCCATACCTTGTGACACAGGTCCCCACGTGTGCCTCACTTGGACCTGGTGAATCTGGTCCTTACCTGGTCCTCACCCGGAACTGGTAACTCTGGTCACCACCTGGGAATCACCTGGACCTGGTGAATCTGGTCCCCATCTGGGCCTCACCCAGTCCTAGTGACTTTTTTCCCTACCGCGACCTGATTGCTGTGGACTCCTTCTTGACCTCACCTGGTACTGGTGCGTCTGATGCTATGTGGGCCTCACCCAGATCTGGTGACTCTGGTCTTCACCTGTGGACCATTATGACCTGGATACTCTGTTCCACAACTGAGCCTCACCTGGACATGATGACTCTGGATCCCCTCTGGGCCTCACCCTGACATGGTGACTCTGGTCCCCATCTGGATGTCACCAAGACCAGGTGAATCTGGTTCCCCTCTAGGCCTCCACTAGACCTGGGCATTCTGGTCCTCAACTGGGCCTCACCGGGATCTAGTGAATATGCTCCCCACCTGCGCCTCATCTGGACCTGGTGACTCTGGTTCTACCTGGGAGTCATCGGGACATGGTTACTCTATTCCTCACTGGGACTGACCTGATCCTTGTAACTCTCGTCCTGACTTTGGCCTCTTCTATCCCAGGTGACTCTGGCTCCACCTGGGCCTCACCTCTAACTGGTGACTCTGATCCTAAGCATGGCCTCACCAGACCTGGTGACTGTGGTTCCCAATGGAACCTCACAGGGACCTCATGTCTCTGGTCCCTCCTGACCCTCACCATGACCTCTTGTCTCTGGTACCCACCAGGGTAGCATCAGGATATGGTTACAATGTTCACTAACAGTGACCCAGCCGGAACTATTAAATCTGGTCTTCACCTGGGCCACACCTGGACATGGTGTCACTGGTTCCCACCAGGGTCTGACCTGGACATGGTTAGTCGGATCCCCACCCGGTTCTAACCTGTAACTGGTGATTCTCGTTCCCACATGGACATGATGTGGACTTGGTTGCCGCAGTGTTTCTAGCTTCTCATGTACCTCATCACTCTGGTCCCCACCAAGGCCTCACCGGGACCTGGTGAGTGTGGTTGCCACCTGCACCTCACCTGGACCTGGTGATTCTGGTCTGCACCTGAGACTACCCTGGATCTGGTGACTCTGGTCCCCACCTGAGCTTCACCTGGATTTGGGGACTCCGGTCCCCATCTGGGCTTCACCTGGCCCTTTGACCATGGTCCTCAACTGGGCCAAATTGGGACCCGGTGACTGTGTTCCACAACTGGACCTCACCTGGACCAGGTCACTCTGGTCCCCCTCAGGGTGTCACCGTGTCCTAGTGACTGTGAACCCCACATTGGCCTGACTTGGACCTGCTGACCCTGGTTGCCACCTACGCCAGACTTCGAACTGTTGACTCTGGTTTTTTCAAGGGCCTCCCCTGTACCTGGTGATCCTTCTCCCCACCTGCTCCTCAACTGGACGTGGTGACACATGTCCCAACCTGGGACTCACCTGGACCTGCTTACTGTGTTCCACACCTGGGCTTCAAGTAGACCTGTTGACCATGGTCCCCAAGACGGCCTCACATGGACCTGTTGCCTCTGACCCCCACCGGGGTCTCTCGTGTACCTTGTAACTCTGGTCCTCACCTAGGCGTCAACTGGACCTAGTGACTCTGGTCCCCACCTGGGCTTCACCTGGATCAGGTGACTCTGGTCCCCACCTGTACTTCAGGGGGATCTGGTGACTCTGGTCCCCAACTGCACCTCTGCTGGACCTGGTGACTCTCTTTCAAACATGGACCTCACGTGAATCTGGTGACTCTGGCCCTCATTTTCGTCTCACCTGGACCTGGCGTCTCTCGTCCCCACTTTTACCTAACTCAGAACTGCTGAATCTTGCCCCACCTAGGCCGCACCCATACCTGGTGACTCTTGTCCCCAGCTATGCCTCAATTCGACCTGATGAATCTGGTCCTCACGTGGGCCTCACATGGACATGCTACTCAGGTGGATAGAGTGGCTCTTGTTCCCACATGGGGCTCACCTGATACTGGTGACTGTGGTCTTTTTCTATGCCTCACCAGGACCTAGTGATTCTGTTTCCCATCTGGGCCTGCACGGTCCTAGTGACTCTGGTCCTCTCCCACTCATCATTGGGACCTGGTACTCTATTCCACATCTGGGACTCACTCTGACCAGGGACCTCTGGTCGCATTCTTGGCCTCAAACTAAACTGGTTACTCCTGTTACCCTCTGGGCCTCACCCATACCTGGTGACTCTGGTCACCCCTTGGGCTACATTGGGCTTGGTGAATCTGGTCCTTAGCTTGTCCTCACTTGGATCTGGTGACTGGTCGCCACCTGGGCCTCACCTGGACTCGGTGAATCCTGTTTCCACCTGCGCCTCATCTGGACCTTGTGACTGTGGTCCCACCTTTTTCTCACCTGGGTCTGGTGGCTCTGGTTCCCATATGGGGCTCTCCTGTAACTGGTTCCTGTGGTCTCCATCTGGCCTCATTAAAAACACAATGACTCTGATCCATATTTGAACCTCTACTGGACCTGTTGACTCTGGTACTTACCTGGGAATATTTGGGAGCTGGATACTCTCTTATACAACTGTGCCTCACCTGGACCTGGTGACTGTGGTCCCACCTGGCCCTCACCGGGACGAGGTGACTCGTTCCCACAGGGACCTCACCTGGACCTGGTGACTCAGGTCCTCATATGGGCATCATGGGACCTGGTTTCTCAGTTCCACATCGGGGCCTCACCTGGACCTAGTGATTCTTGTCCCCCTCTGGGCCTCACCCTGATGTGGTGACACTGGTCCCCACCTGGATATCACCAGAACCGGGTGACACTGTTCCCCCTCTGGGACTCACCCAGAGCTGGGGACATTGGTCCTCAACTGGGCCTCAACAGGACCTCTGAATCTACTCCTCACTTAGACCTCGTTTGGACCTTGTGACTCTTTTCCCACCTGGCATCAATGGGACATGGTTACTCTGTTCCCCACCTGCGCCTCACCTGGACATGATAACTTTGCTCCACACTTTGACCTCAACTGGTCCTGATGACTCTGGCTCCCCACCGGGCCTCAAACTGGACCTGGTGACTGTGGTCCCCACCTGGGTCTCACCTGGAACTGGTGATTCTCGTTCCCACATGAATCACACCTGGACCTGGTGACTGTGGTGTTCTTGTAGACTCACTTTTACCTTGTGACTCCGGTCCCCACTAAGGTCTCACCTGTTCTGGTGACTCTGGCCTGCAGGTTGGCCTCACCTGGACCTGGTGTGGGGGTTGGCACCTGGGCCTCACCCATACCTGGTGACTCAAGTTCTTACAGGGGCCTCTTGGACCTGGTGAATCTTCTCCTTACCTGGTCCTCCCACAGACCGGGGACTCTGGTCAACACATGGGCCTCACCTGGACCTGGTGAATCTGTTCCCCAACTGGGCCTCACGCAGTCCTGGTGACTTTTTTCCCCACCTGGACCTCATTGCTGTGGACTCTTTCTTGGCCTCACCAGATTGGTGAATCTGGTACCCCTCTAGGCCTCAACTAGACCTGGTGACTCTGGTCCTCAACTGGGCCTCACCGGGACCTCGTGAATATGCTCCCCACCTGCGCCTCATCTGCACCTGGTGTCTCTGGTTCTACCTGGGCATCATCGGGACATGGTTACTCTATTCCCCACTGGGACTGACCTGATCCTGGTAACTCAGGTCCTGACTTTTCCTCTGCTGTACCAGGTGACTCTGGCTCCACATGGTCCTCACCTGTAACTGGTGATTCTCGTTCCCAGATGGACATCATGTGGACCTGGTGGCTGCGGTGTTTCTAGCTTCTCATGTACCTCGTGACCTTGGTCCCCACCAGGGCCTCACCGGGACCTGGTGAGTGTGGTTGCCACCTGCACCTCACCTGGACCTGGTGATTCTGGTCTGCACCTGAGACTACCCTGGATAGGGTGACTGTGGTCCCCACCTGGGCTTCACCTGGATTTGGGGACTCCGGTCCCCTTCTTGCCCTCACCTGGCCATGTTGACCTGGCCATGTTGACCTGGTCCTCAACTGGGCAAAATTTGGACCCGGTGACTGTGTTCCACAACTGGACCTCACCTGGACCAGGTGACTCTGGTCCCCCTCTGGGTCTCACCGTGCCCTAGTGACTGTGAACCCCACATTGGCCTGACTTGGATCTACTGACCCTGGTTGCCACCGGCGCCTGACCTCGAAATGTTGACTCTGGTTCTTTCAAGGGCCTCCCCTGTACCTGGTGATCCTGGGCCTCACCTGGACGTGGTGACTCTTGTCACCACCGGGGACTCACCTGGATCTGCTTACTGTGTTCCACACCTGGGCCTCAAGTAGAACTGTTGACCATGGTCCCAACCGGCCTCACATGGATCTGTTGCCTCTGATCCCCACCGGGGCCTCACCTGTACCTGGTAACTCTGGTCCTCACCTGGGCCTCATCTGGACCTAGTGAGTCTGGTCCCCACCTGGGATTCACCTGGATCTGGTGACTCTGGTCCGCACCTGGTCTTCACCTGGATCTGGTGACTCTGGTCCCACCTGGACCTCTCCTGGACCTGGTGACTCTCTTTCCAACATGGACCTCACCTGGATCTGGTGACTCTGATCCTCATTTTGGCCTCACCTCGACCTGGTGTCTCTCGTCCCCAATTTGACCTAACTCAGAACTGCTGAATCTTGCACCACCTAGCCCGCACCCAGACCTGGTGACTCTTGTCCCCAGCTATGCCTCAATTCCACCTGATTAATGTGGTCCTCAAGTGGGCCTCACATGGACCTGGGACTCAGCTGGATAGAGTGGCTCTGGTTCCCACAAGGGGCTAACCTGCTACTGTTGACTGTGGTCTTATTGTATGCCTCACTGGGACCTAGCCATTCTGTTCCCCATCTGGGCCTACATGGCCGTAGTGACTCTGGTCCACACTCAGGCATCATGGGACCTGGATACTCTATTCCACGCCTGGGCCTCAATCTGACCAGGGACCTCTGGTCCCATTCTGGGCCTCAAACTGAACTGGTTACTCTGGTTCCCCCTCTGGGCCTCACCCTTACCTGGTGACTCTAGTCACCCCTTGGGGTTCACTTGGGCGTGGTTAATCTTGTCCTTACCTGGTCCTCTCCCTGACCCGGGGACTCTGGTCAACACATGGGCCTCACCTGGCCCTGGTGAGTGGGTTTGCCACCTGGGCCTCACTCATACCTGGTGACACAGGTCCCGACGTGGGCCTCACTTGCACCTGGTGAATCTTGTCCTTACCTGGTCCTCACCGGAACTGGTAACTCTGGTCACCACTTGGGAATCACCTGGACCAGTGAATCTGGTCCCCATCTGGGCCTCACCCAGTCCTGGTGACTTTGTTCCCCACCTGGACCTCATTGCTGTGGACTCTTTCTTGGCTTAACCTGGAACTGGTTACTCTGATCCTATCTGCGCGTTACCCAGTTCTGGTGACGCTGGTCCTCACCTGGGCATCATTGGTACCTGGTGACTCTGTTCCACACCTGAGCCTCACCTGGACATGATGACTCTGGAACCTCTCTGGGCCTCACTCTGACCTGGAGACTCTGGTTCCCATCTCGATGTCACCTGGACCAGCTGATACTGGTACCCCTCTAGGCCTCAACCAGATCTGGTTACCCTTGTCCTCAAATGGGCCTCACCTGGACATAGTGAATATTCTCCATCTGGACCTCATTTGGACCTGGTGACTCTGGTCCCTACCTGGGCATCATCGGGACATGGTTCCACAGCATGGCCTGCAGGTTGGCCTCAACTGGACATGGTAAGTCCTGTCCCTACGTGGGCATCTTCGGGACATGGTTCCTCTGCATGGCCTGCAGGTGGCCTCACCTGGACCTGTTGAGTGGGGTTGCCACCTGGGCCTCACCCATACCTGGTGACTCCGGTTCCCACGAGCGCTTCACTTGGACCTTGTGAATCGGGTCCTTCCCTGGTCCTCACCCGGAACTGGTAACTCTGGTCACCACCTGGGACTCACCTGGACCTGGTGCATCTTGTCCCCATCTGGGCCTCACCCAGTCCTGGTGACTTTGTTCCCCACATGGACCTGATTGCTGTGCACTCCTTCTTGGCCTCACCTAGAACTGGTGACTCTGATCTTAACTGGGCCTCACCCAGATCTGGTGACTCTGGTCCTCACCTGTGGACCATTATGACCTGGATACTCTGTTCCACACCTTACCTCACCTGGACATGATGACTCTGGATCCCCTCTGGGCCACAGCCTGACATGGTGACTCTGGTCCCCATCTGGATGTCACCTAGACCAGGTGAATCTGGTACCCCTCTAGGCCTAAACTAGCCCGTGGGAATCTGGTCCTCAACTGGGCCTCACCGGGACCTAGTGAATATGCTCCCCACCTGCGACACATCTGGACGTGGTGACTCGGGTTCTACTTGGGCATCATCGCGACATGGTTACTCTATTCCCCACTGGGACTGACCTGATCCTGGTAACTCTGGTCCTGACTTTGGCCTCTTCTGTACCAGGTGACTCTGGCTCCACCTGGGCCTCACATGTAACTGGTGACTCTGATCCTAAGCATGGCTTCACCTGACCTGGTGACTGTGGTTCCCATCGGGACTTCAACTGGACCTCATGACTCTGGTCCCACCTGGGCCTCACGAGGACATGGTGTCTCTGGTACCCACCTGGGTAGCATCAGGATATGGTTACACTGTTCTCTAACAGTGACCCACCCGGACCTATTAACTCTGGTCTTCACCTGGGCCACACCTGGACCTGGTGACTCTGGTCCTCAGTTTAGCCTCACCTGGACCTGGTGTCTCTCGTCCCCACTTTGACCTAACTCAAAACTGCTGAATCTTGCCCCACCTAGGCCGAACCCAGACCTCTTGACTCTTGTCCCAAGCTCTGCCTCAATTCGATCTGATGATTATCGTCCTTACGTGGGCCTCACATGGACCTGGGACTCAGCTGGATAGAGTGGCTCTGGTTCCCACAAGGGGCTCACCTGATACTGCTGACTGTGGTCTTATTCTATGCCTAACCAGGGCCTAGTGATTCTGTTCCCCATCTGGGCCTGCATGGCCCTAGCGACTCTGGTCCTCACCCAGGCATCATTGGGACCTGGATACTCTATTCCACACCTGGGACTCACTCTGACCACGGACCTCTGGTCCCATTCTGGGCCTCAAACTAAAGTGGTTACTCTGGTTCCCCCTCTGGTCCTCACCCTTACCTGGTGACTCTTTTCACCCCTGGGCTTCACTTGGGCCTGGTGAATCTGGTCCTTAGCTGGTCCTCACCTGGATCTGGTGACTTGTCGCCACCTGGGCCTCACCTGGACCTGATGAATCCTGTTGCCACCTGCGCCTCACCGGGACCTTGTGACTGTTGTCCTACCTGGACCTCACCTGGATTGGTGGCTCTGGTTCCCATATGGGGCTCTCTTGGACCTGGTTTTTGTGGTCTCCATCAGGCATCACCTGGAACAAAATTACTGTGATCCATGTTTCGGCCTCTCCTGGACCTGTTGACTCTGGTCCTTACCTGGCCATCATTGGTACCTGGAGACTCTCTTATATACCTGGGCCTCACCTGGACCTGTTGACTGTAGTCCCACCTGGGCCTCACCTGGACGAGGTGCCTGGTTCCCACAGGGACCTCACATGGACCTGGTGACTCAGGTCCTCATATGGGCATCATGGGACCTGGTTCTCTTTTCCACATCGGGGCCTCACCTGGACCTAGTGATTCTCGTCCCGCTCTGGGCCTCACCCTGACGTGGTGACTCTGGTCCCCACCTGGATATCACCAGAACTGGGTGACTCTGGTCCCCCTCTGGGACTCACCCGGAGCTGGGGACACTGGTCCTCAACTGGGCCTCAACAGGACCTGGTGAATCTACTACTCAGTTAGGCCTCGTCTGGACCTGTGACTCTTTTCCCACCTGGCATCAATGGGACATGGTTACTCTGTTCCCCACCTAGCCCTCACCTGGACATGATAACTTTGCTCCACACTTTGGCATCAACTTGTCCTGATGACTCTGGTCCCCCCACCTAGGCCTCAATCTGGATCTGGTGACTGTGGTCCCCACCTGGTCTCACCTGGACCTGGTGACTCTCGGTCCCACATGAACCACACCAGGACGTGTTGACTGTGGTGTTCTTGTAGACTCACATTTACCTGGTGACTCTGGTCCCCACTAGGGCCTCACCTGGATCTGGAGACTCTGGCCTGCATGTTGGCCTCACCTGGACCTGGTTAGTGGGGTGGCCACCTGGGCCTCACCCATACCTGGTGACTCAGGTCCCCACGTGTGCCTCTTGGACCTGGTGAATCTGGTCCTTACCTGGTCCTCTCCCGGAGCTGGGGACTCTGGTCACCACCTAGGACTCACCTGGACCTGGGGAATCTGGTCCCCATCTGGGTCTCACCCAGTCCTGGTGATTTATTCCCCACCTGGACCTGATTGCTGTGGACTCTTTCTTGGCCTCACCTGAAACTGGTGACTCTGATTCTATCTGCGCATCACCCAGACCTGGTGACTCTGGTCCTCACCTGGGAATCGTTGGGACCTGGATACTCTCTTATATACCTGGGCCTCACCTGGACATGATGACTGTGGATCCTCTCTAGGCCTCAACCAGATCTGGTGACTGTGGTCCCACTTGGCCCTCACCAGGACCTGGTGTCTCTGGTACCCACCTGGTTATCATCAGCATATGGTACTCTGTTAACTAACAGTGACCCAGCGGGAACTATAACTCTGGTCTTCACTTGTCCACACCTGGACAAGGTGACACTTGTTTCCACCTGGGTCTCACCTGGACATGGGGAGTCGGATACCCACCTGGTCCTCACCTGTAACTGGTGATTCGCGTTCCCACATGGACATAATGTGGACCTGGTGGCTGCAGTGTTTCTAGCTTCTCATGTACCTCGTGTCTCTGGTCCCCATCAGGGCCTCACCGGGACCTGGTGAGTGTGGTTTCCACCTGCACCTCACCTGGACCTGGTGATTCTGATCTGCACCTGAGACTACTCCGGATCTGGAGACTGTGTTCCCCACCTGGTCTTCACCTGGATTTGGGGACTCCTGTCCCCATCTGGGCCTCACCTGGCCCTGTTGACCATGGTTCTCAAGTGGGCAAAATTGGGACCCGGTGACCGTGTTCCACAACTGAACTTCACCTGGACCAGATGACTCTGGTCCCCCTCTGGGTCTCACCGTGCGCTAGTGACTGTGAACCCCATTTTGGCCTGACTTGGACCTGCTGACCCTGGTTGCCACCTACGCCTGACCTCGAAGTGTTGACTCTGGTTCTTTCAATGGCCTCCAGTGTACCTGGTGACCCTGGACCCCACGTGGGCCTCACCTGGACGTGGTGACTCTTGTCACCCCCGGGGACTTCCTGGACCTGCTTACTGTGTTCCACACCTGGGCCTCAAGTAGACCTGTGACCATGGTCCCCAAGCCATCCTCACATGGACCTGTTTCTTCTGATCCCCATCGGGACCTCACGTGTACCTGGTAACTCTGGTCCTCACCTGGGCCTCATCTGGACCTATTGACTTTGGTCCCCACCTGTGCTTCACCTGGATCTGGTGACTCTGGTCCCCACCTGGACCTCTCCTGTACCTGGTGACTCTCTTTGAACATGAACCTCACCTGGATATGGTGACTCTAGTTCCCACCTGGACCTCACCTGCATCTGGTGACTCTGGCCTGCAGGTTGGCCTCACCTGGACCTAGGGAGTGGGATTGCCACCTGGGCCTCACCCATAGCTGGTGACTCAGGTTCCCACGTGGGCCTCATTTGGACCTGTTGAATCTGGTCCTTAGCTGGTCCTCTTCCAGACCCGAGGACTCTGGTCACCACCTGGGAATAACCTGGACCTGCTGAATCTGGTCCAAATCTGGGCCTCACCAAGTCCTGGTGACTTTCTTCACCACCTGGACCTGATTGCTGTGGACGCCTTCTTGGCGGCACCTGGAACGGGTGACTCTGATCCTATCTGCGAGTCACCCAGAACTGGTGACTCTGGTCCTCACCTGGGCATCATTGGTACCTGGTGATTCTGTTCCACATCTGAGCCTCACCTGGACCCGATGACTCTGGAACCCCTCTGGGCCTCACTCTGACCTGGTGACTCTGGTCCCCATCTAGATATCACCACGATCAGGTGATTCCGGTACCCTTCTAAGCCGAACAAGATATGGTGAAAGTGGTCCTCAACTGGGCCTCACCTGGTCCAGGTGACTCTGGTCCCCCTCTGGGTCTCACCGTGCCCTAGTGACTGTGAACCCCACTTTGGCCTCACTTGGACCTCCTGACCCTGGTTGCCACCTGCGCCTGTCCTCGAACTGTTGACTCTGGTTCTTTCAAGGGCCTCCCCGGGACCTGATGATCCTGGTCCCCACCTGGGCCTCACCTGGACGTGGTCACTCTTGTCACCACTGGGGACTCACCTGGACCTGCTTACTGTGTTCCACACCTGGGCCTCAAGTAGATCTGTTGACCATGGTCCCCAAGCCGGCCACACATGGACCTGTGGCCTCTGAACCCCACCAGGGCCTCACGTGTACCTGATAACTCTGGTCCTCACCTGGGCCTCAACTGGACCTAGTGACTCTGATCCCCACCTGGGCTTCACCTGGATCTGGTGACTCTAGTCCCCACCTGGACCTCTCCTGGACCTGGAGACTCTCTTTCCAACATGGACCTCAACTGGATATGGTGACTCTGGTCCTCAGTTTGGCCTCACCTGGACCTGGCGTCTCTCGTCCCCACGTTGACCTAACTCAGAACTGCTGAATCTTGCCCCACCTAGGCCGCACCCAGTCCTGGTGACTCTTGTCCCCAGCTATGCCTCATTTTGACCTGATGAATATGTTACTAACGTGCGCCTCCCATGGACCTGGGACTCAGCAGGGTAGAGTGGCTCTGGTTCCCACAAGGGGCTCACCTGATACTGCTGACACTTGTCTTATTCTATGACTCATCAGGACCTAGTGATTCTGTTCCCCATCTGGGCCTGCATGGGCCTAGTGACTCTGGTCCTCACCCAGGCATCATTGGTACCTGGATACACTATTCCACACCTGGGCCTCACTTTGACCAGCGACCTCTGGTCCCATACTGGGCCCCAAAATAAACTGGTTAATCTGGTTGCACCTCTGGGCCTCACCCTTACCTGGAGACTGTGGTCACCCCCTGGGCTCTACTTGGGTCTGGTGAATCTGGTCCTTAGATGGTCCGAACCTGGATCTGGTGACTTGTCGCCACCTGGGCCTCTCCTGGACTTGGTGAATTCTGTTGCCACCTGCGCCTCACCGGGACCTTGTGACTGTGGTCCCACCTGGAACTCACCTGGATCTGGTGGCTCTGGTTACCATATGGGGGTCTTCTGGACCTGGTTCCTGTGGTCTCCATCTGGCCTCACCTGGAACACAATGACTCTGTTCCATATTTGGGCCTCTCCTGGACCTGTTGACTCTGGTACTTACCTGGGCATCATTGGGACCTGGGTACACTCTTATATACCTGGGCCTCACCTGGACCTGGTGACCGTGGTCCCACCTGGGCCTCACCTGGACGAGGTGCCTGGTTCCCACAGGGACCTCACCTGGACCTGGTGACTCAGGTCCTCATATGGGCATCATGGGACCTGGTTTCTCAGTTCCACATCGCGGCCTCCCCTGGACCTAGTGATTCTCGTCCCACTCTGGGCCTCACTCTGACGTGGTGACTCTTTTCCCCACCTGGATATCACCAGAACCGGGTGACTCTGGTCCCCTTCTTGGACTCAACCAGAGCTGGGGACACTGGTCCTCAACTTGGCCTCAACAGGACCTGGTGAAACCACTCCTCACTTAGGCCTCGTCTGGACCTTGTGACTCTTTTCTCACCTGGCATCAACGGGACATGTTTACTCTGTTCCCTACCTGGGCCTCACCTGGACATGATAACTGTGCTCCGCACTTCGGCCTCAAATGGTCCAGATGACTCTGGTCCCCCCACCAGGCCTCAATTTGGACCTGGTGACTGTGGTCCCCACATGGGTCTCACCTGGACCTGGTGACTCTCGTTCCCACATGAACCACACCTGGACCTGGTGACTGTGGTGTTCTTGTAGACTCACATTTACCTGGTGACTCCGGTCCCCACTACGCCCTCTCCTGGATCTGGTGACTCTGGTCTGCAGGTTGGCCTCACCAGGACCTGGTTAGTGGGGTGGCCACCTGGGCCTCACCCATACCTGGTGACTCAGGTCCCCAAGTGGGCGTCTTGGACCTGGTGAATCTAGTCCTTACCTGGTCCTCTCCCATACCCGGGGACTCTGGTCACCTCCTGGGCCTCACCTGGACCTGGTGAATCTAGTCTCCATCTGGGCCTCACGCAGTCCTGTTGACTTTGTTCCCAAATGGACCTGATTGCTGTGGACTCTTTTTTGTCCTCACCTGGAACTGGTGACTCTGATCCTACCTTTGGCATCATTGGTACCTGGTGACTCTGTTACACACCTGAGCCTCATCTGGATATGATGACTCTGGAACCTCTCTGTGCCTCACCCTGACCTGGTGACTCTGGTCCCTATCTGGATGTCGGCTGGACCAGGTGATTCTGGTACCGCTCTAGGCCTCAACCAGATCTGGTGACTCTGGTCCTCAACTGGGCCTCACTTGGACCTAGTGAATATGCTCCATTTGGGCCTCATTAGGACCTGGCGACTCTGGTAACTCCCTGGGCATCATGGGGACATGGTTCCACAGCATGGCCTGCAGGTTGGCCTCACCTGGACCTGGTAACTCTGGACCCTAACTGGGCATCATCGGACACGGTTCCTCTGCATGGCCTGCAGGTTGGCCTCACCTGGACCTGGTGAGTGGGGTTGCCACCTGGGCCTCACAAATACCTGGTGACACAGGTCCCCACGTGTGCCTCACTTGGACCTGGTGAATCTGGTCCTTACCCGGTCCTCACCCGGAACTAGTAACTCTGATCACCACCAGCGAATCACCTGGACCTGGTGAATCTGGTCCCCATTGGTCCTCTCCCAGTCCTGGTGACTTTGTTCCCCACCTGGACCTGATTGCTGTGGACCCCATCTTGGCCTCACCTGGAACTGGTGACTCTGAACCTAACTGGGCCTCACCCAGATCTGGTGACTCTGGTCCTCACCTGTGGACCATTATGACCTGGTTACTCTGTTCCACACCTGAGACTCACCTGGACATGATGACTCCGGATCCACTCTGGGCCTCACCCTGACATGGTGACTCTTGTCCCCATCTGATGTCATGTAGACCAGGTGAATCTGGTCCCCCTCTAGGCCTCAACTAGACCTGGTGACACTGGTCCTCAAGTGGGACTCACCGGGACCTAGTGAATAATCTCCCCACCTGAGCCTCATCTGGACCTGGTGTCTCTGGTTCTACCTGGGCATCAACGGGACATGGTTACTCTATTCCCCACTGGGACTGACCTGATCCAGGTAAGTCTGGTCCTGACTTTGGCCACTTCTGTACCAGGTGACTCTGGCTCTCCTGGGCCTCCTCTGTAACTGGTGATTCTGATCCTAAGCATGGCCTCACCTGACCTGGTGACTGTGGTTCCCATCGGGACCTCAACTGGACCTCATGTCTCTGGTCCCACCTGGACCTCACCAGGACCTGGTGTCTCTGGTACCCACCTGGGTAGCATTAGGTTATGGTTACACTGTTCACTAACAGTGACCCAGCCAGACCTATTAACTCTCGTCTTCACCTGGGCCACACCTGTACATGTTGACACTGGTTCCCACCTGGGTCTCACCTGGACATGGTGAGTCGGATCCCCACCTGGACCTCACCTGTAACTGGTGATTTTCGTTCCCACATGGACATCATGTGGACCTGGTGGCTGCAATGTTTCTAGCTACTCATGTTCCTCGTGACTCTGATCCCCACCAGGGCCTCACCGGGACCTGGTGAGTGTGCTTGCCACCTGCACCTCACCTGGACCTGGTGATTCTGGTCTGCACCTGAGAATACTCTGGATCTGGTGACTGTGGTCCCCACCTGGGCTTCACCTCGATTTGGGGACTCCGGTCCCCATCTGGGCCTCCCCTGGCCCTGTTGACCATGGTCCTCAACTGGGCGAAATTGGGAACCCGTGACTCTGTTCCACACCTGGACCTCACCTGGACCAAGTGACTCTGGTCCCCCTCTGGGTCTCACCGTGCCCTAGTGACTGTGAACCCCACTTTGACCTGACTTGGTCCTGCTGACAACGGTTGCCACCTGCTCCTGACCTCGAACTCTTGACTTGGTTCTTTCAAGAGCCTCCCCTGGACCTGGTGATCCTAGTCCCCAACTGGGCCTCACCTGGACGTGGAGACTCTTTTCACCACCGGGGACTCACCTGGACCTTGTTACTCTGTTACACACCTGGGCCTCGTTTAGACCTGTTGACCATGGTCCCCAAGCCGGCCTCACATGGACCTGTTGCCTCTGACCCCACCGGGGCCTAACGTGTACCTGGTAACACTGGTCCTCACCTGGGTCTCATCTGGACCTAGTGACTCTGGTCCCCACCTTGGCTTCACCTGAGTCTGGTGACTCTGGTACCCATCTGGACTTCACCTGGATATGGTGACTCTGGTCCCCACCTGGGCCTCTCCTGGACCTGGTGACTCTCTTTCCAACATGGACCTCACCTGGATCTGGTGACTCTGGTCCTCAGTTTGGCCTCACCTGGACCTGGCGTCTCTCGTCTCCATTTTGACCTAACTCAGAACTGCTGAATCTTGCCCCCCTAGGCCGCAACCAGACCTGGTGACACTTGTCCCCAGCTATGCCTCAATTCGACCTGATGAATCTGGTCTTCAAGTGAGCCTCACATGGACCTGGGACTCAGCTGGATAGAGTGGCTCTGGTTCCGGTACGGGGCTCAAATGATACTGCTGACTGTGGTCTTATTCTATGCCTCAACAGGACCTAGTGAATCTGTTCCCCATCTGGGCCTGCATGGCCCTAGTGACTCTGGTCCTCACCCAGGCATCATTGGGACCTGGATACTCTATTCCACACCTGGGCCTCACTCTGAACAGGGACCTCTGGTCCCATTCTGGGCCACAAACTAAACTACTTACTCTGGTTTCCCCTCGGGGCCTCACCCTTACCTGGTGACTCTGGTCACCGCATGGGCTTCATTTGGGCCTGGTGAATCTGGTCCTTAGATTGTCCTCACTTGGATCTGGTGACAGCTCACCACCTGGGCCTCACCTGGACATGGTGAATCCTGTTGCCACCTGCGCCTCTCCTGGACCTTGTGACTGTGGTCCCACCTGGACCTCACCTGGATCTGGTGGGTCTGGTTCCCATATGGGGCTCTCCTGGACCTGGTTCCTGTGGTCTCCATCAGACCTCACCTGGAACACAATGACTCTGATCCATATTGATCCATATTGATCTGATCTGAGTCCATATGCCTCTGATCTCATGGACCTCTTGACTCTGGTCCTTACCTGGGCATCGTTTGGACCTGGATACTCTGTTATATACCTGGGCCTCACCTGGACCTGGTGACTGTGATCCCACCTGGGCCTCACCTGGAAGAAGTGACTGGTTCCCACAGGGACCTCACCTGGACCTGGTGACTCAGGTCATCATATGGGCATCATGGGACCTGGTTTCAGTTTCACATCGGGGCCTCTCCTGGACCTAGTGATTCTCGTCACCCTCTGGGCCTCACCCTGACGTGGTGACTCTGGTCCCCACCTGGATATCACCAGAACCGGGTGACTCTGGTCCCCCTCCGGGACTCACCCGGAGCTGGGGACACTGGTCCTCAACTGGGCCTCAGCAGGACCTGGTGAATCTACTCCTCACTTAGGCCTCGACTGGACCTGTGATTCTTTACCCACCTAGCATCAATGGGACATGGTTACTCTGTTCCCCACTTGGGTCTCACCTGCACATGATATCTTTGCTCCACATATTGGCGTCAACTGGTCCTGATGACTCTGGACCCACCACCTATGCCTCAATCTGGACCTGGTGACTGTGGTCCCCACCTGGGTCTCACCTGGACCTCGTGACTCTCGTTCCCAAATGAATCACACCTGGACCTGGTGACTGTGGTGTTCTTGTAGACTCAATTTTACCTGGTGACTGGTCACCATTAAGGCCTCACCTGGATCTGGTGACTCTGGCCTGCAGATTGGCCTCACCTGGACCTGGTGAGTGGGGTTGCCACCTGGGCCTCACTCATACCTGGTGACTCAGGACACCACGTGGGCCTCTTGGACCTGGTGAATCTGGTCCTTACCTGGTCCTCTCCCAGGCCCGGGGACTCTGGTCACCACCTGGGGCTCACCTGGACCTGGTGAATCTGGTCCCCATCTGGGCCTCACCCAGTCCTGCTGACTTTGTTCCCCACCTGGACCTGATTGCTGTGGACTCTTTCTTGGCATCACCTGGAACTGGTGACTCTGATCCTATCTGGGCGTCACCCAGACCTGGTGATTCTGGTCCTCACCTGGGTATCGTTGGTACCTGGTGACTCTGTTCCACACCTGAGCCTCACTTGAACATGATGACTCTTGAACCACTCTGGGCCTCACCCTGACCTAGTGACTCTGGTCCCCATCCGGATGTCACCTGGACCAGGTGATTCTGGTATCCCTCTACGCCTCAACAAGATATGGTGACTATGGTCCTCAACTGGACCTCACCTGGACCTAGTGAATATGCTCCATCTGGTCCTCATTTGGACCTGGTGACTCTGGTCCCTACCTGGGCATCATCGGCACATGGTTCCACAGCATGGCCTGCAGTTTGGTCTCACCTGGACTCGGTGAGTGGGGTTGCCAACTGGGCCTCACCCATACCTGGTGACACAGATCCCCACGTGGGCCTCACTTGGACCTGGTGAATCTGGTCTTACCTGGTCCTCAACCGGAACTGGTATCTCTGGTCACCACCTGGGAATCACATGGGCCTGGTGAATCTGGTCCCCATCTGGGCCTCACCCAGTCATGGTGACTTTGTTCCTCACCTGGACATGATTGCTGTGGACTCCTTCCTGGCCTCACTTTGAACTTGTGACTCTGAACCTAACTGGGCCTCACCCAGATCTGGTGACTCTGGTCCTCACCTGTGGACCATTATGACCTGGATACTGTGTTCCAAACCTCAGCCTCACCTGGACATGATGACTATGGAACCACTCTGGGCCTCAGCCTGACATGGTGACTCTGGTCCCCATCTGGATGTCACCTAGACCAGGTGAATCTGGTACCACTCTAGGCCTCAACTTGACCTGGTGACTCTGGTCCTCAACTGGGCCTCACCGGGACCTAGTGAACATGCTCCCGACCTGTGCCTCATCTGACCTGGTGACTCTGGTTCTACCTGGGCATCATCGGGACATGGTTACTCTATTCCCCACTGGGACTGACCTGATCCTGGTAACTCTGGTCCTGACTTTGGCCTCTTCTGTACCAGGTGACTCTGGCTCCACCTGGGCCTCATCTGTAACTTGTGACTCTAATCCTAAGCATGGCCTCACCTGATCTGGTGACTGTGGTTCCCATCGAGACCTCACCTGGTCCTCATGTCTCCGGGCCAAACTGGGCCTCACCAGGACCTTGTGTCTCTGGTACCCACCTGGATAGCATCAGGATATGGTTACACTGTTCACTAACAGTGACCCAGGTGGACCTATTAACTCTGCTCTTCACCTGGGCCTCACCTGGACATGATGATTGTGGTCTGCACCTGAGACTACCGTGGACCTGGTGACTGTGGTCCCCACCTGGGCTTCACCTGGATTTGGGGACTCCGGTCCTCATCTGGGCCTCACCTGGCCCTGTTGACCATGGTCCTCAACTGGGCAAAATTGGGACCCGTTGACTGTGTTCCACAACTGGACCTCTCCTGGACCAGGTGACTCTGGTCCCCCTCTGGAAGTAACCGTGTCCTAGTGACTGTGTACCCCACTTTGGCCTGACGTAGACCTGCTGAGCCTGGTTGCCACATGCGCTTGACCTCGAACTGTTGACTCTGGTTCTTTCAAAGGCCTCCCCTGTACCTGGTGATCCTGGTGCCCACCTTGGCCTCTCCTGGACGTGGTGACTGTTGTCACCACCGGGGACTCACATGGACCTGGTTACTGTGTTCCACACCTGGGCCTCAATACACCTGTTGACCATGGTCCCCAAGCCGGCCTCACATGGACCTGTTGCCTCTAATCCCCACCGGGGCCTTACGTGTACCTGGTAACTCTGGTCCTCACCTGTGCCTCATCTGGACCTAGTGACTCTGGTCCCCACCTGGGCTTCACCTGGATCTGGTGACTCTGGTCCCCACCTGGACCTCTCCTGGACCTGGTGACTCTCTTTCCAACATGGACCAAACCTGGATCTGGTGACTCTGGTCCTCAGTTTTGCCTCATCTGGACCTGGTGTCTCTCGTCCCCACTTTGACCTAACTCAGAACTGCTGAATATTACCCCACCTAGGCCGCACCCAGACCTGGTGACTCTTGTGCCCAGCTATGCCTCAATTCGACCTGATGAATCTGGTCTTCACGTGGGCCTCACATGGACCTGGGACTCAGCTGAATAGAGTGGCTCTGGTTTCCACAAGCGGCTCACCTGATACTGCTGACTGTGATCTTGGTCTATGCCTCACCAGGACCTGGTGATTCTGTTCCTCATCTGGGCCTGCATGGCCCTAGTGACTCTGGTCCTCACCCAGGCATCATTGGGACCTGGATACTCTATGCCACACCTGGTCCTCACTTTGACCAGGAACCTCTGGTCCCATTCTGGGCCTCAAACTAAACTGGTTACTCTGGTTCCCCCTCTGGGCCTCACCCTTACCTGGTGACTCTGGTCACCCCTTGGGCTTCACTTGGGCCTGGTGTATCTGGTCCTTAGCTGGTCCGCACCTGGATGTGGTGACTGGTCGCCACCTGGGCCTCACCTGGACTTCGTGAGTCCTGTTGCCACCTGCGCCTCACCGGGACCTTGTGACTGTGGTCCCACCTGGACCTCACCTGGATCTGGTGGCTCTGGTTCACATATGGAGCTCTCCTGGCCCTTGTTCCGGTGGTCTCCATCTGGCCTCACCTGGAACACAATGACTGATCCATATTTGGGACTCTCCTGGACCTGTTGACTCTGGTCCTTACCTGAGCACCATTGGGACCTGGATACTCTCTTATATACCTGGGCCTCACCTGGACTTGGTGACTGTGTTCCCACCTGGGCCTCACCTGGACGAGGTGACTCGTTCCTTCAGGGACCTCACCAGGACCTGGTGACTCAGGTCCTCATATGGGCATCATGGGACCTGGTTTCTCAGTTCCACATCGGGGCCTCACTTGGACCTAGAGATTCTCGTCCCAGTCTGGGCCTCACCCTGACGTGCTGACTCTGGTCCCCACCTGGATATCACCAGAACCGGGTGACTCTTGTCCCCCTGTGGGACTTCCCCGGAGCTGGGGACACTGGCCCTCAACTGGGCCTCAACAGGACCTGGTGAATCTACTCTTCACTTAGGCCTCGTCTGGACCTTGTGACTCTTCCAACCTGGCATCAATGGGACATGGTTACTCTGATCCCCACCTGGGCCTCACCTGGACATGATAACAATGCTCCACACTTTGGCCGCAACTGCTCCTGATGACACTGTTCCCCCAACCTAGGCCTCAATCTGGACCTGGTGACTGTGATCCCCACCTGGGTCTCACCTGGACCTGGTGACTCTCCTTCCCACATGAACCACACCTGGACCTGGTGACTGTGGTTTTCTTGTAGACACACATTAACCTGGTGACTCCGGTCCCCACTAGAGCCTCACCTGCATCTGGTGACTCTGGCCTGCAGGTTGGCCTCACCTGGACCCAGTGAGTAGGGTTGCCACCTGGGCCTCACCCAAACCTGGTGACTCAGGTCCCCATGTGGGCCTCTTGGGCCTGGTGAATCTGGTCCTTACCTGGTCCTCTCCCAGACCCGGGGTCTCTGGTCAACATCTGGGCCTCACCTGGACCTGTTGAATCTTGTCCCCATCTGGGCCTCACCCAGTCCTGGTGATTTTGTTCCCCACCTGGACCTGATTGCTGTGGACTCTTTCTTGCCTCACCTGGAACTGGTGAGTCTGACCCTATCTGCGCGTCACCAAGACCTGGTGACTCTGGTCCTCACCTGGGCATCATTGGTACCTGGTGACTCTGTTCCACACCTGAGGCTCACCTGGACATGATGACTCTGTAACCTCTCTGGGCCTCACCATGACCTGGTGACTCTGGTCCCCATCTGGATGTCACCTGGACCATGTGATTCTGATACCCCTCTAGGCCTCCACCAGATCTGGTGACTCTGGCCCTCAACTGGACCTCACCTGGACATAGTGAATATTCTCCATCTGGGCCTCATTTGGACCTGGCGACTCTGGTCCTTACCGGGGCATCATCCGGACATGGTTCCACTTCATGGCCTGCAGGTTGGTCTCACCTGGACCTGGTAACTCTGGTCCCTACCTGGGCATCATCGGGACATGGTTCCTCTGCATAGCCTGCATTTTGGCCTCACCTGGACCTGGTGAGTGGGGTTGCCACCTGGGCCTCCCCCATACCTTGTGACACAGGTCCCCACGTGGGTCTCACTTGGACCTGGTGAATCTGGTCCTTACCTGGTCCTCACCTGCAACTAGTAACTCTGGTCAACACCTGGGAATCACCTGGACCTGGTGAATCTGGTCCCCATTGGGCCTCATTCATTCCTGGTGAATTTGTTCCCCACCTGGACCTGATTGCTGTGCACTCCTGCTTGGACTCATTGGAACTGATGACTCTGATCCTAACTGGGACTCACCCAGATCTGCTGACTCTGCTCCTCACCTGTGGACCATTATGACCTGAATACTCTGTTCCACACCTGAGCCTCACCTGGACCTGATGACTCTGGATCCCCTCTGGGCCTCAGCCTGACATGGTGGCTCTGGTCCCCATCTGGATGTCACCTAGACCAGGTGAATCTGGTACCCCTCTAGGCCTCAACTAGACCTGGTGACACTGGTCCTCAACTGGGCCTCACCGGGACCTCGTGAATATGCTCCCCACCTGCGCCTCATCTGGACCTGTTGGCTCTGGTTCTACCTGGGCATCATCGGGACATGGTTACTCTATTCTCCACTGGGACTGTCCTGATCCTGGTAACTCTGGTCCTGACTTTGGCCTCCTCTGTACCAGGTGACTCTGGCTCCACGTGGGCCTCACCTGTAACTGGTGACTCTGATGCTAAGCATAGCCTCACCTGACCTGGTGACTGTGGTTCCCATTGGGACCTCACCTGGACCTAATGTCTCTGGACCCACCTGGGCCTCACCAGGACCTGTTGTCTCTGGTACCCACCTGTGTAGCATCTGGTCCCCATCTGGGCCTCACCGAGTCCTGGTGACTTTGTTCCCCACCTGGACCTCATTGCTGTGGACTCTTTCTTGGCCTCACCTGGAACTGGTTACTCTGATCCTATCTACGCGTCACCCAGATCTGGTGACTCTGGTCCTCACCTAGGCATCATTGGTACCTGGTTACTCTGTTACACACCTGAGCCTCACCTGGACATGATGACTCTGGAACCTCTCTGGGCCTCACTCTGACCTGGAGACTCTGGTCCCCATCTCGATGTCACCTGGACCAGGTGATACTGGTACCCCTCTAGGCCTCAACCAGATCTGGTTACTCTTGTCCTCAAATGGGCCTCACCTGGACCTAGTGAATATGCTCCATCTGGGCCTCATTTGGACCTGGTGACTCTGGTCCCTACCTGGGTATTATCGGGATATGGTTCCACTGCATGGCCTGCAGGTTGACCTCACCTGGACCTGGTAAGTCCGGTCTCTACCTGGGCATCATCTGGATATATTTCCACTGCATGGCATGCAGGTTGGCCTCACCTGGACCTGGTAACTCTTCTCCCTACCTGGGCATCATCGGGATATGGTTCCACTGCATGGCCTGCCGGTTGGCCTCATCTGGACCTGGTGAGTGTTATTGCCACCTGGGCCTCACCCATACCTGGTGACTCAGGTCCCCACGTGGGCCTCTTGGACCTGGTGCATCTGGTCCTTACCTGGTCCTTTCCCAGAACGGGGACACTGGTCACCACCTGTGCCTCACCTGGACCTGGTGAAACTGGTACCCCTCTAGGCCTCAACAAGATCTGGTGACTCTGATCCTATTTGCGTGACACCCAGACCTGGTGACTCTGTTCCTCACCTGGGCATCATTGGGACCTGGTGACTCTGTTACACACCTGAGCCTCACCTGGACATGATGACTCTGGAACCTCTCTGGGCCTCAACCTGACCTGGTGACTCTGGTCCCCATCTGGATGTCACCTGGACCAGGTGATTCTGGTACCCTTCTAGGCCTCAACCAGATCTGGTGACTATGGTCCTCAAATGGGCCTCACTTGGACCTAGTGAATATGCACCATCTGGGCCTCTTTTGGACCTGGTGACTCTGGTCCCTACCTGGGCATCTTCGGGACATGGTTCCACTGCATGGCCTGCAAGTTGACCTCACTTGGACCTGGTAAGTCTGTTCCATACATGGTCATCATCAGGACATGGTTCCTCTGCATGGCCTGCAGGTTGGCCTCACCTGGACCTCGTCAGTGGGGTTGCCACCTGGGCCTCACCTATGCCTGGTGACACAGGTCCCCACGTGGGCCTCACTTGGACCTGGTGAATCTTGTCCTTACCTGGTCCTCACCCGGAACTGTTAAGTCTGGTCACCACCTGGAAATCACCTGGACCTTGTGTATCTGGTCCCATCTAGACCTCACCCAGTCCTGGTGACTTTGTTCCCCACCTGGACCTGATTTCTGTGGATTCCTTCTTGGCCTCACCTGGAACTGGTGACTCTGGTCCCCACCTGGACCTCTCCCGGACCTGCTGACTTTCTTTCAAACATGGACCTAACATGGATCTGGTGACTCTGGTATTCAGTTTGGCCTCACCTGGAACTGGCGTCTCTCGGCCCCACTTTGACCTAACTCAGAACTGCTGAACCTAGCTCAACTTAGGCTGAACCCAGACCTGGTGACTCTTGTCCCCAGCTATGCCTCATTTCGACCTAATGAATCTGGTCCTCACGGGAGCCTCATCTGGACCTGGGACTCAGCTGGATAGAGTGGCTCTGGTTCCCGCAAGGGGCTCAGCTGATACTGCTGACTGTGGTCTTATTGTATGCCTCACCAGGACCTAGTGATTCTGTTCCCCATCTGGGCCTGCATGGCCCCAGTGACTCTGATCCTCACCCAGGCATCATTGGGTGATGGACCCAGTGATCCTCACCCTGGATACTCTATTCCACACCTGGGCCTCACTTTGACCAGGGACCTCTGGTCCCATTCTGGGTCTCAAACTAAACTGGTTACTCTGGTTACCACTCTGGGTCTCACCCTTACCCGGTGACTCTGGTCACTGCTTGGGCTTCACTTGGGCCTGGTGAATCTGGTCCTTAGCTGGTCCGCACCTGGATCTCGTGACTGGTAGCCACCTGGGCCTCACCGGGACTTGGTGAATCCTGTTGCCACCTGCGCCTCACCTGGTCCTTGTGACTGTATTCCCACCTGGAACTTACCTGTATCTGGTGTCTCTGGTTCCCATATGGGGCTCTCCTGGAACCGGTTCCTGTGGTCTCCATCTGGCCTCACCTGGAACAAGATGACTCTGATCCATATTTGGGCCTCTCCTGGACCTGTTGACTCTGGTCCATACCTGGGCATCATTGCGACCTGGATACTCTCTTATATACCTGGGCCTCACGTGGACCTGGTGACTGTGGTCCCACCTGGGCCTCACCTGGACGAGGTGACTGGTTCCCACAGGGACCTCACCTGGACCTGGTGACTCAGGTCCTCATATGGGCATCATGGGACCTGGTTTCTCAGTTCCACATCGGGGCCTCACCTGGACCTAGTGATTCTCGTCCCCATCTGAGCCTCACCCTGACGTGGTGACTCTGGTCCCCACCTGGATATCACCAGAACCGAGTGACACTGGTCCCCGTCTGGGACTCACCCGGAGCTGGGGACACTGGTCCTCAACTAGGCCTCAGCAGGACCTGGTGAATCTACTCCTCACTTAGGCTTCGACTGGACCTGTGACTCTTTTCCCACCTGGCATCAATGGGACATGGTTACTCTGTTCCCCACCTGGGCCTCACCTGGACATGATAACTTTACTCCGCACTTTGGCCTCAACTGCTGCTGATGACTCTGGACCCACCACCTAGGCCTCAATCTGGACCTGGTGACTGTGGTCCCCACCTGGGGCTCACCTGGACCTGGTGACTCTCGTTCCCACATAAATCACACCTGGACTTGGTGACTGTGATGTTCTTGTAGACTCACTTTTACCTGGTGACTCTGGTCCTCACTAGGGCCTCTCCTGGATTTGGTGACTCTGGTCTGCTGGTTGGCCTCACCTGGACCTGGTGAATGGGGTTGCCACCTGGGCCTCACCCATAACTGGTGACTCAGATCCCCACGTGGGCCTCTTGGACCTGGTGAATCTGGTCCTTATCTGGTCCTCTCCCAGACCCGGGGACTCTGGTCACCACCTAGGCCTCACCTGGACCTGGTGAATCTGGTCCCCACCTGGGCCACACCCAGTCCTGGTGACTTTGTTCCCCACCTGGACCTGATTGCTGTGGACTTTTTCTTGGCCTCACCTGGAACTCGTGACTCTGATCCTATCTGGGCGTCACCGAGACCTCGTGACTCTGGTCCTCACCTGGGGTTCCTTGGTACCTGGTGACTCTGTTCCACACCTGAGACTCTCTTGAACATGATGACTCTTGAACCTCTCTGGGCCTCACCCTGACCTGGTGACTCTGGTCCCCATCTGGATGTCACCTGGACCAGGTGATTCTGGTATCCCTCTAGGGCTCAACCAGATCTGGTGATTCTGTTCCTCAACTGGGCATCACCTGGACCTAGTGAATATGCTCCATCTGGGCCTCATTTGGACCTGGTGACTCTGGTCCCTCTCTGGGCATCATCGTGACATGGTTCCTCTGCATGGCCTACAGGTTGGCCTCACCTGGACCTGGTGAGACGGGTTGCCACATGGGCCTCACCCATACCTGGTGACACAGGTCCCCAGTTGGGCCTCACTTGGACCTAGTGAATCTTGTCCTTACCTGGTCCTCACCCGGAATTAGTAACTCCGTTCACCACCAGCGAATCACCTGGACCTGGTGAATCTGGTCCCCATTGGGCCTCTCCCAGTCCTGGTGACTTTGTTCCCCACCTGGACCTGATTGCTGTGGACTCCTTCTTGGCCTCACCTGGAACTGGTGACTCTGATCCTAACTGGGCCTCATCCAGATCTGGTGACTCTGTTCCTCACCTGTGGACCATTATGACCTGGATACTCTGTTCCACACCTGAGACTCACCTGGACATGATGACTCTGGAACCTGGCTGGGCCTCACCCTGACCTGGTGACTCTGGTCCCCATCTGGATGTCACCTGAACCAGGTGATGTCACCTGAACCAGGTGATTCTGGTACCCCTCTAGGCCTCAACCAGTTCTGGTGCCTCTGGTCCTCAACTGGGCCTCACCTGGACCTAGTGAATATGCTCCATCTGGGCCTAATTTGGAACTGGTGACTCTGGTCCCTACCTGGGCATCATCGGGTCACGGTTCCTCGGCATGGCCTGCAGGTCGACCTCACATGAACCTGGTAACTCTGGTCCCTACCTGGGCATCATCGGGTCACGGTTCCTCGGCATGGCCTGCAGGTTGCCCTCACCTTGAACTGGTGAGAGGGGTTGCCACTGGGCCTCACCCATACCTGGTGACTCAGTTCCCCACGTGGGCCTCTTGGACCTGGTGAATGTGGTCCTTACCTGGTCCTATCCCAGACCCAGGGACTCTGGTCACCACCTGGGCCTCACCTGGATCTGGTGAATCTGGTCCCCATCTGGGCCTCACCCAGTCCTGGTGTCTTTGTTCCCCACCTGGACCTGATTGCTGTGGACTCCTTTTTGGCCTCACCTAGAACTGGTTAATCTGATCCTATCTGCACGTCACCCAGACCTGGTGACTCTGGTCCTCACATGGGCATCATTGGTACCTGCTGACTCTGTTGCACACCTTAGCCTCACCTGGACATGATGACTATGGAACACTCTGGGCCTCACCCTGACCTGGTGACTCTGGTCCCCATCTGGATGTCACCTGGACCAGGTGATTCTGGTACCCCTCTAGGCCTCAAACAAATCTGGTGACTCTGGTCCTCAACTGGGCCTCACCTGGACCTAGTGAATATGCACCTTCTGGGCCTCATTTGGACCTGGTCACTCTGGTACCTACCTGGGCATCATCGGGACATGGTTCTTCTGAATGGCCTGCAGGTTGGCTTCAGCTGGACCTGGTCAGTGGGCTTGCCACCTGGGCCTCACCCATGCCTGGTGACACAGGTCCCCACGTGGGACTCACTTTGACCTGGTGAATCTAGTCCTTGCCTGGTCCTCACCCGGAACTGGTAACTCTGGTCACCACCTGGAAATGACCTGGACCTGGTGAATATAGTCCCCATCTGGTCCTCACTCAGTCCTGGTGACTTTGTTCGCCACCTGGACCTGATTGCTGTGGATTCCTTCTTGGCCACACCTGGAACTGGTGACTCTGATCCTAACTGGGCCCCACCCAGTTCTGGTGACTCTGCTCATCACCTGTGGACCATTATGATCTGGATACTCTGTTCCACACCTGAGCCTCATCTGGACATGAGGACTCTGGACCCTCTCTGGGCCTCACCCTGACATGGTGACTCTGGTCCCCATCTGGATGTCACCGAGACCAGGTGAATCTGGTACCCCTCTAGGCCTCAACTAGACCTGGTGACTCTGGCCCTCAACTGGGCCTCACCGGGACCTAGTGAATATGCACCCCACCTGCGCCTCATCTGGACCTGGTGACTCTGGTTCTACCTGGGCATCATCGGGACATGGTTACTCTATTCCCCATTGGGACTGACCTGATCCTGGTAACTCTGGTCCTGAATTTGGCCTCTTCAGTACCAGGTGACTCTGGCTCCACCTGGGCCTCACCTGTAACTGGTGACTCTGACCCTAAGCATGGCCTCACCTGACCTCGTGACTGTGGTTCTCATGGGACCTCACCTGGAACTCATGTCTCTGGTCCCACCTGGGCCTCACCAGGACCTGGTGTCTCTGGTACCCACCTGGGTAGCATCAGGATATGGTTACACTGTTAACTAACAGTGTCCCAGCCAGACCTATTAACTCTGGTCTTCACCTGGACATGGTGACACTGGTTCCCACCTGGGTCTCACCTGAACATGGTGAGTCGGATCCCCACCTGGTCCTCACGTGTAACTGGTGATTCTCGTTCTCACGTGGACATCATGTGGACCTGGTGGCTGCAGTGTTTCTACTCCTAATGTACCTCGTGACTCTGGTCCCCACCAGGGCCTCACCGGGACCTGGTGAGTGTGGTTGCCACCTGCACCTCACCTGGTCCTGGGATTCTCGTCTGCACCTGAGACTACCCTGGATCTGGTGACTGTGGTACCCACCTGGGCTTCACCTGGATTTGGGGACTCCGGTCCCCTCTGGGTCTCACCTGGCCCTGTTGACCATGGCACACAACTGGGCAAAATTGGGACCCGATGACTGTGTTCCAAAACTGGACCTCACCTGTACCAGGTGACTCTAATCCCCCTCTGGGTCTCCCCGTGCCCTAGTGACTGTGAACCCCACTTTGGCCTGACTTGGACCTGCTGATCCTGGTTGCCACCTGCGCCTGACCTCGAAATGTTGATTCTGCTTCTTTCAAGGGCCTCCCCTGTACCTGGTGATCCTGGTCCCCACCTGGGTCTCACCTGGACGTGGTGACCCTTGTCACCACCGGGGACTCACCTGGACCTGCATACTGTGTTCCAAACCTGAGCCTCAAGTAGCCCTGTTGAACATGGTCCCCAAGCCGGCCTCACATGGACCTGTTGCCTCTGATCACCACCGGGGCCTCACGTGTACCTGGTTACTCTGGTCCTCACCTGGGCCAATTTGGATATGGTGACTCTGGTCACAAACTGGACTTCACCCGGATCTGGTGACTCTGGTCCCCCCTGGACCTCTCCTGGACCTGGTGACTCTCTTTCCAACATGGACCTAACCTGGATCTGGTGAGCTTGGTCCTCAGTTTGGACTCACCTGGACCTGGTGTCTCTCGTCCCCAGTTTGACCAGACTCCGAACTGCTGAAGCTTGCCCCACCTAGGCCGCACCCAGACCTGGTGACTCTTGTCCCAAGCTATGCCTCAATACGACCTGATGAATCTGGTAATCACGTGGGCCTCACATTGACCTGGGACTCAGCTGGATAGAGTTGCTCTGGTTCCCACAAGGGGCTCACCTGATATTGCTGACTCTGGTCTTATTCTATGCCTCACCAGGACCTAGTGATTCTGTTCCCCATCTGGGCCTGCATGGCCCTAGTGACTATGGTCCTCACCCAGGCATCATTGGGACCTGGATACTCTATTCCACACCTGGGCCGCACTTTGACCAGGGACCTCTGGTCCCATTCTGGGCTTCAAACTAAACTGGTTACTCTGGTTCCCCCTCTGGGCCTCACCCTTACCTGGTGACTCTCGTCACCCCTTGGGCTTCACTTGGGCCTGGTGAATCTGGTCCTTAGCTGGTCCGCACTTGGATCTGGTGACTGGTCGCCACCTGGGCCTCAGCTGGACATGGTGAATCCTGTTGCCACCTGTGCCTCACCTGGACCTTGTGACTGTGGTCCCACCTGGAACTCACCTGGATCTGGTGGCTCTGGGTCCCATATGGGGCTCTCCTGGACCTTGTTCCCGTGGTATCCATCTGGCCTCACCTGGAACACAATGTCTCTGATCCATATATGTGCCTCTCCTGCACCTGTTGTCTCTGGTCCTTACCTGGGCATTATTGGGACCTGGGTACTCTCTTATATACCTGGGCCTCACCTGGACCTGGTGACTGAGGTCCCACCTTGGCCTCACCTGGATGAGGTGACTGGTTCCCACAGGGACCTCACCTGGTCCTGGTGACTCAGGTCCTCATATGGGCATCATGGGACCTGGTTTCTCAGTTCCACATCGGGGCCTCACCTGGACCTAGTGATTAAACTCCCCCTCTGGGCCTCACCCTGACGTGGTGACTCTGGTCCCCACCTGGATATCACCAGAACCGGCGGACTCTGGTCCCTCTCGAGACTCACCCGGAGCTGGGAAACTGGTCCTCAAATAGGCCTCAACAGGACCTGATGAATCTACTCTTCATTTGGCCTCGTCTGGACCTTGTGACTCTTTTCCCACCTGGCATCATTGGGACATGGTTACTCTGTTCCCCACCTGGGCCTCAACTGGACATGATAACTTTGCTCCATTCCTTGGCCTCAACTGGTCCTGATGACTCTCGTCCCCCACCTAGGCCTCAATCTGGACCTGTTGACTCTGATCCCCACCTGGGTCTCACCTGGACCTGGTGACTCTCGTTCCCACATGAACCATACCTGGACCTGGTGACTGTGGTGTTCTTGTAGACTCACATTTCCCTGGTGACTCCGGTCCCCACGTGGGCCTCTTGGACCTGGTGAATCTGGTCCTTACCTGGTCCTCTCCCAGACCCGGGGACTCTGGTCACCACCTGGGCCTCACCTGGACCTGGTGAATCTGGTCCCCACCTGGGCCACACCCAGTCCTGGTGACTTTGTTCCCCACCTGGACCTGATTGCTGTGGACTTTTTCTTGGCCTCACCTGGAAGTGGTGACACTGATCGTATCTGGGCGTCACCCACCTGGTGACTCTGGTCCTCACCTGGGCATCCTTGGTACCTGGTGACTCTGTTCCACACCTGAGACTCTCCTGAACATGATGACTCTTGAACCTCTCTGGGCCTCACCCTGACCTGGTGACTCTGGTCCCCATCTGGATGTCACCTGGACCAGGTGATTCTGGTATCCCTGTAGGGCTCAACCAGATCTGGTGATTCTGGTCCTCAACTGGGCCTCACCTGGACCTAGTGAATATGCTCCATCTGGGCCTCATTTGGACCTGGTGACTCTGGTCCCTCTCTGGGCATCACCGGGACATGGTTCCACAGCATGGCCTGCAGTTTGGCCTCACCTGGACCTGGTGACTGTGGTGTTCTTGTATACTCACATGTACCTGGTGACTCCAGTCCCCACTAGGGCCTCACCTAGATTTGGTGACTCTGGCCCGCCGGTTGGCCTCACCTAGACCTCGTGAGTGGGGTTGCCACCTAGGCCTCACACATAGCTGGTGACTCAGGTCCCCACGTGAGCCTCTTGGACCTGGTGAATCTGGTCCTTACCTGGTCCTTTCCTAGACCCGGGGACTCTATACCCACCTGGGCCTCACCTGGACCTGGTGAATCTGGTCCCCATCTGGGTCTCACCCAGGTCTGGTGACTTTGTTCCCCACCTGGACCTGATTGCTGTGAACTCTTTCTTGGCCTCATCTGTAACTGGTGACTCTGATCCTATCTACTCCTCAGCGAGATCTGGTGACTCTGGTCCTCACTTGGGCATCATTGGGACCTGGTGACACTCTTCCACACCTGAGCCTCACCTGGACCCGATGACTATGGAACCTCTCTGGGCCTCCCCCTGACCTGGTGACTCTCGTCTCCATCTGGATATCACCTGGACCAGGTGATTCTCTTACCCTTCTAAGACTCAAGCAGATATGGTGAAACTGGTCCTCAACTGGGCCTCACCTGGACCTAGTGAATATGCTGCATCTGGGCCTTATTTGGACCTGGTGAATCTGGTCCCTACCTGGGCATCATCGGGACATGGTTCCACTGCATGGCCTGCAGATTGGCCTCAAATGGACCTGGTAAATCTGGTCCCTACCTGAGCATCACCGGGACATGGTTCCTGTGCATGGCCTGCAGGTTGGCCTCACCTGGACCTGGTGAGTGGGGTTGCCACCTGAGCCGCCCCCATACCTTGTGACTAGGGCCCCACGTGTGCCTCCCTTTGACCTGGTGAATCTGGTCCTTACCTGGTCCTCACTCGGAACTAGTAAGTCTGGTCACAACATGGGAATCATCTGGACCTGGTGAATCTGGTCCCCATTGGGCCTCACCCAGTCCTGGTGACTTTGTTCTCCACCTGGAACTGATTGCTGTGGACTCCTTTTGGGCCTCACCTGGAACGGGTGACTCTGATCCTAACTGGGACTCACCCAGATCTGGTGACTCTGGTCCTCACCTGTGGACCATTATGACCTGGATACTCTTTTCCACACCTGAGACTCACCTGGACATGATGACGCTGGATCCCCTCTGGGCCTCAGCCTGACATGGTGACTCTGGTCCCCATCTGGATATCACCAGAATCGGGTGACTCTGTTCCCCTTCTGGGACTCACCTGGAGCAGGGATACTGGTCCTCAACTGGGCACAACTGGACCTGGTGAATCTACTCCTCACTTAGGTCTCGTCTGGACCTTGTGACTCTTTTCTCACCTGGCATCAATGGGACATGGTTACTCTGTTCCCTCTGGGCCTCACCTGGACATGAAAACATTGCTCCACACTTTGGCCTCAACTGGTCTCCATGACTCTGATCCCCCCACCTAGGCCTCAAACTGAACCTGGTGACTGTGGACCCCACCTGGGTCACACCTGGACCTGGTGACTGTGGTCTCCACCTGGGCCTCACCCATACCTGGTGACTCAAGTCCCTACGTGGGCCTCTTGGACCTGGAGAATCTTGTCCTTACCCGGTCCTCTCCTAGACCCCGGGACTCTTGTCACCACCTGGGCCTCACCTGGACCTGGTGAATCTGGTCCCCATCTGGGCCTCACCCAGTCCTGGTGACTTTGTTCCCCACCTGGACCTGATTGCTATGCCCTTACTTGGCCTCACCTGGACTGGTGAGTCTGATCCTATCTGTGCGACACCCAGACCGGGTGACTCTTGTCCTCACCTGGGCATCATTGGTACCTGGTGACTCTGTTCCACACCTGAGCCTCACCTGGAAATGTTGACTCTGGAACCGCTCTGGGCCTCACCCTGACCTAGTGACTCTGGTCCCCATCTGGATGTCACATGAACAAGGTGATTCTGGTACCCCCAAGGCCTCAAACAGATCTGGTGACTCTGGTCTTCAAAGGGGACTCACCTGTACCTAGTGAATATGCTCCTTCTGGGCCTCATTTGGACCTGGTGACTCTGGTCCATACCTGGGCATCATCGGGATATGGTTCCACTTCATGGCCTGCAGGTTGGCCTCACCTGGACCTGGTAAGTCTGTCTCTACCTGGGCATCATCTGGATATGTTTCCTCTGCATGGCATGCAGGTTGGCCTCACCTGGACCTGGTAACTCTTCTCCCTACCTGGGCATCATCAGGATATGGTTCCACTGCATGGCCTGCAGGTTGGCCTCACCTGGACCTGGTGAGTGTTATTGCCACCTGGGCCTCACCCATACCTGGTGACTCAGGTCCCCACGTGGGCCTCTTGGACCTGGTGAATCTGGTCCTTACCTGGTCCTCACCCGGAACTGGTAAGTCTGGTCACCACCTGGATATCACCTGGACCTTGTGTATCTGGTCCCCATCTAGGCCTCACCCAGTCCTGGTGACTTTGTTCCCCAACTGGACCTGATTTCTGTGCACTCCTTCTTGGCCTCACCTGGAACTGGTGACTCTGGTCCCCACCTGGACCTTCCCGGACCTGGTGACTTTCTTTCAAACATGGACCTCACATGGATCTGGTGACTCTGGTACTCAGTTTGGCCTCACCTGGAACTGGCGTCTCTCGTCCCCACTTTGACCTAACTCAGAACTGCTGAATCTAGCCCAACTTAGGCTGCAGCCCGACCTGGTGACTCTTGTCCCCAGCTATGCCTCAATTCGACCTAATGAATCTGGTCCCCACCTGGGTCTCACCTGGACCTGGTGACTCTTTTTCCCACATGAACCACACCTGGACCTGGTGACTGTGGTGTTCTTGTAGACTCACATTTACCTGGTGACTCCGGTCCCCACTAGGGCCTCACATGGATCTGGTGACTCTGGCCTGCAGGTTCGCCTCACCTGGACTTGGTGAGTGGGGTTGCCACCTGGGCCTTACCCATACCTGGTGACTCAGGTCACCACGTGGGCCTCTTGGACCTGGTGAATCTGGTCCTTACATGGTCCTCTCCCAGACCTGGGACTCTGGTCACCCCCTGGGCCTCAACGGGACCTGGTGAATCTGGTCCCCATCTTGGCGTCACCTAGTCCTGGTGACTTTGTTCCCCACCTGGACCTGATTGCTGTGGACTCCTTTTGGGCCTCACCTGGAACTGGTGACTCTGTTCCTAACTGGGCCTAACCCAGTTCTGGTGACTCTGGTCCTCACCTGGGAATCATGGTTCCTGGTGACTCTGTTCCTCACCTGAGCCTCACCTGGACATGATGACTCTGGAACCTCTCTGGGCCTCTCCCTGACCTGGTGACTCTGGTCCCCATCTGCATGTCACATGGACCAGGTGATTTTGGTACCCCTCTAGGCATCATCCAAATCTGGTGACTCTGGTCCTCAACTGGGCCTCACCTGGACCTAGTGAATTTGCTCCATCTGGACCTCATTTGGACCTGGTGTCTCTAGTCCCTACCTGGGCATCATCAGGATATGGTTCCACTGCATGGCCTGCAGGTTGTCCTCACCTAGACCTGGTAACTCTGTTCCCTACTAGGGCATCATCGGGACATGGTTCCTCTTCATGGCCTGCAGGTTGGCCTCACCTGGACCTGGTGAGTGGGGTGGTAATCTGGGCCTCACACATACATTGTGACACAGGTCCTCTCGTGGGTCTCACTTGGACCTGGTGAATCTCGTCCTTACCTGGTCCTCACCCAGAACTGGTAACTCTGTTCACCACCTGGGAATCACCTGGACTTGGTGAATCTGGTCCCCATTTGGGCCTCACCCAGTCTTGGTGACTTTGTTCCCAACCTGGACCTGATTGCTGTGGACTGCTTCTTGGCCTCACCTGGAACTGGTGACTCTGATCCTAACTGGACCTCACCCAGATCTGCTGACTCTGGTATTCACCTGTGGACCTTTATGACCTGGATACTCTGTTCGACAACTGAGCCTCACCTGGAGTTGATGACTCTGGATCCCCTCTGGGCCTCACCCTGACATGGTGACTCTGGTCCCCATCTGGATGTCACCTAGACCAGGTGAATCTGGTACCCCACTAGGCCTCAACTTGAGCTGGTGACTCTAGTCCTCATCTGGGCCTCACTGGGACATAGTGAACATACTCCCCACCTGCGCCTCATCTGGACCTGGTGACTCTGGTTTTACCAGGGCATCATCAGGAAATGGTTCCTCTATTCCCCACTGGGACTAAACTGATCCTGGTAACTCAGGTCCTGATTTTGGCCTCTTCTGTACAAGGTGACTCTGGCTCGTCCTGGGCCTCACCTGTAACTGATGACTCTGATCCTACGCATGGCCTCACCTGACCTGGTGACTGTGGTTCCCATCGGGACCTCAACTGGACCTCATGTCTCTGGTCCCACCTGGGCCTCACCAGGACCTGGTGCATCTGGTACCCACCTGGGTAGCATCAGGATATGGTTACCCTGTTCACTATCAGTGACTCAGCCGGACCTATTAACTCTGGTCTTCACCTGGGACACACCTGGACATGGTGACACTGGTTCCCACCTGGGTCTCACCTGGACATGGTGAGTCGGATCCCCACATGGTCCTCACCTGTAAGTGGTGATTCTCGTTCCCACATGGACATCATGTGGACCTGGTGGCTGCAGTGTTTCTAGCTTCTCATGTACCTCGTGACTCTGATCCCCACCAGGGCCTCACCGTGTACTGGTGAGTGTGGTTGCCACCTGCACCTCACCTGGACCTGGCGATTCCGGTCTGCACCTGAGACTACCCTGGATCTGGTGACTGTGGTCCCCACTTGGGATTCACCTGGATTTGGGGACTCCGGTCCCCATCTGGGCCTCACCTGGCCCTGTTGACCATGGTCCACAACTGGGCAAAATTGGGACCCGGTGACTGTGTTCCACAACTGGACCTCACCTGGACCAGGTGACTCTGGTCCCCCTCTGGGTCTCACCGTGCCCTAGGGACTGTGAACCCCACTTTGGCCTGACTTGGACCTGTTGACACTGGTTGCCACCTGCGCCTGACCTTGAAATGTTGACTCTGGTTCTTTCAAGGGCGTCCCCTGGACATGGTAATCCTGGTGCCCAATGGACCTCACCTGGACCTGGTTACTCTTGTCAACACCAGAAACTCACCTGGACCTGCTTACTGTGTTCCACACCTGGGCTTCAAGTAGACCTGTTGACCATGGTCCCCAAGCCGGCCTCACATGGACCTGTTCCCTCTGATCCCCACCGGGGCTTCACATGTACCTGGGAACTCTGGTCCTCACCTGGGCCTCATCTGGACCTAGTGACTCTGGTCACCTCCTGGGCTTCACCTGGTTATGGTGACTATGGTCCCCACCTGGACCTGGTGACTCTCTTTCCAACATGGACCTCACCTGGATCTGGTGACTCTCGTCCTCAGTTTCGCCTCACCTGGACCTGGTGTCTCTCGTCCCCACTTTGACCTAACTCAGAACATTGAATCTGGCCCCACACAGGCCGCACCAAGACCTGGTGACTCTTGTCCCCAGCTCTCTCAATTCGACCTGATGAACCTGGCCCTCACGTGGGCCTCACATGGACCTGGGACTCAGCAGGGTAGAGTGGCTCTGGTTCCCACAATGGGCTCACCTGTTACTGCTGACTGTAGTCTTATTTTATGCCTCACCAGGACCTAGTGATTCTGTGCCCCATCTGGGACTGCATGGCCCTAGTGACTCTGGTCCTCCCCCAGGCATCATTGGGACATGGATACTCTATTACATACCTGGGCCTCACTTTGACCAGCCACCTCTGGTCCCATTCTGGGCCCCAAACTAAACTGGTTAATCTGGTTCCCCCTCTGGGCCTCACCCGTACCGGGTGACTGTGGTCACCCCCTGGGATCTACTTGGCCCTGGTGAATCTGGACCTTAGGTGGTCCGCACCTGTATCTCGTGACTGCTCGCCACCTGGGCCTCACCTGGACTTGGTGAATCCTGTTGCCACCTGCGCCTCACCTGGACCTTTTGACTGTGGTCCCAAGTGGTTCTCACCTGGATGTGGTGGCTCTGGTTACAATATGGGGCTCTCCTGGACCTGGTTCCTGAGGTCTCCATCTGGCCTCACCTGGAACACAATGACTCTGATCCATATTTGGGCCTCTCCTGGACCTGTTGACTCTGGTCCTTACATGGGCATCATTGGGACCTGGATACTCTCTTATATACCTGGGCCTCACCTGGACCTGGTGACTGTGGTCCCACCTGGGCCTCACCTGGACGAGGTGACTGGATCCCACAGGGACCTCTCCTGGACCTGGTGACTCAGGTCCTCATATGGGCATCATGGGACCTGGTTTCTCAGTTCCACATCGGGGCCTCACCTGGACCTAGTGATTCTCGTCCCACACTGGGCCTCACCCTGACGTGCTGACTCTGGTCCCCACCTGGATATCACCAGAACCGGGTGACTCTGTTCCCCTCTGGGACTCACCCGGAGCTGGGGACAATAGTCCTCAACCTGGACTGAACAGGACCTGGTGAATATACTCCTCAATTAGGCCTCATCTGGACCTTGTGACTCTTTTCCCACCTGGCATCAATGGGATATGGTTACTCTGTTCCCCACCTGGGCCTCACCTGGACATGATAACTATGCTGCACACTTTGGCCACAACTGGTCCCGATGACTCTGGTCCCCCCAACTAAGCCTCAATCTGGACCTGGTGACTGTGGTCCCCACCTGGGTCTCACCTGGACCTCGTGACTCTCGTTCCCACATGAACCACACCTGGACCTGGTGACAGTGGTGTACTTGTAGACTCACATTAACCTGGTGACTCTGGCCCCACTAGGGCCTCACCTGGATCTGGTGACTCTGGCCTGCAGGATGGCCTCACCTGGACTTGGTTAGTGGGATGCCACCTGGGCCTCACACATACCTGGTGACTCAGGTCCCCACGTGGTCCTCTTGGACCTGGTGAATCTGGCCCTTACCTGGTCCTTTCCCAGACCCAGGGGAATCTGGTCACAACCTGGGCCTCACCTAGACCTGGTGAATCTGGTCCCCATCTGGGCCTAACCCAGTCCGGGTGACTATGTTCCCCACCTGGACCTGATTGCTCTGGACTCTTTCTTTTCCTCACCTTGAACTGGTGACTCTGATCCTATCTGTGCGTCACCCAGACCTGTTGACTCTCGTCCTCACCTGGGCATCATTGGTACCTGGTTACTCTGTTCCACACCTGAGCTTCACCTGGACATGATGTCTCTGGGACCTCTCTGGCCCTCACCCTGACCTGGTGATCTGGTCCCCATCTGGATGTCAACTGGACCAGGTGATTCTGGAACCCCTCTAGGCCTCAACCAGATCTGGTGACTCTTGTCCTCAACTGGGCCTCAACTGGACCTAGTGAATATGCTCCATCTAGGCCACATTTGGACCTGGTGACTCTGGTCACTCACTGGGCATCATCGGGAAATGGTTCCACTGCATGGCCTGCTGGTTTGCCTCACCTGGACCTGGTAACTCTGGTCCCTACCTGGGCATCATCGGGACATCTTGACCTGGTGAGTGGGGTTCCCACCTGGATCTTACCCATGCCTGGTGACTCAGGTCCCCACGTGGGCCTCACTTGGACCTGGTGAATGTGGTCCTTACCTAGTCCTCACCCAGAACTGGTAAATCTGGTCACCACCTGGGCATCACCTATACCTGGTGACTTTGTTCCCGACCTGGACCTGATTGCTGTGGACACCTTCTTGGCCTCACCTGGAAGTGGTAACTCTGATCCTAACTGGGCCTCTCCCAGGTCTGGTGACTCTGGTCCTCACCTGTGGACCATTATGACCTGGATCCTCTGTTCCACACCTGAGCCTCACCCCGACATGATAACTCTGGTCCCCTCTGGGCCTCAGCCTGACATGGTGACTCTGGTCCCCATCTGGATGTCACCTAGACCAGGTGCATCTGGTACCCCTCTAGGCCTCAACTAGAACTGGTGACTCTGGTCCTCAACTGGGCCTCACCGGGAACTAGTGAATATGCTCCCCACCTGCGCCTCATCTGGACCTGTGACGCTTGTTCTATCTGGGCATCAACGGGACATGCTTACTCTGTTCCCCACTGGGACTGACCTGATCCTGGTAACTCTGGCCATGACTTTGGCCTCTCTGTACCAGGTGATTCTGGCTCCAACTGGGCCTCACCTGTAACTGGTGACTCTGATCCTAAGCATGGCCTCTCCTGACCCGGTGACTGTGGTTCCCATCGGGACCTCACATGGACCACATGTCTCTGGTCCCACTTGGGCCTCACCAGGACCTGGTGTCTCTGCTACCCACCTGGGTAGCATCAGGATATGGTTACACTGTTCACTAACAGTGACCCAGCCGGACCTATTAACTCTGGTCTTCACCTGGGCCACACCTGGACATGGTGACACTGTTTCCCACCTGGGTCTCACCTGGATATGGTGAGTCGGATCCCCACCTGGTCCTCACCTGTAACTGGTGATTCTCGTTCCCACATGGAGATCATGTGGACCTGTTGGCCGCAGTGTTTCTAGCATCTTTTTTTTTAATTTTTATTTATTTATGATAGTCACAGAGAGAGAGAGAGGCAGAAAACAGGCAGAGGGAGAAGCAGGCTCCATGCACCGGGAGCCCGACGTGGGATTCGATCCTGGGTCTCCAGGATCGCGCCCTGGGCCAAAGGCAGGCGCCAAACCGCTGCGCCACCCAGGGATCCCATATGTTTCTAGCTTCTCATGTACCTCGTGACTCTGGTCCCCACCAGTGCTTACCGGGAACGGGTGAGTTTGGTTGCCACCTGCACCACACCTGGACCTGATGATTCTGGTCTGCACCTGAGACTACCCTGGATCTGGTGACTGTGGTCCCCACCTGGGCTTCACCTGGATTTCGGGACTCCGGTCCCCATCTGGGCCTCACCTGGCCCTGTTGAACATGGTCCTCAACTGGGCAAAATTGGACCTGGTGACTGTGTTCTACAACTGGACCTCACCGGGACCAGGTGACTATGCTCCCCCTCTTGGTCTCACCGTGCCCTCGTAAATGCGAAGTCCACTTTGGCTTGACTTGGACCTGCTGACCCTGGTTGCCACCTGCGCCTGAACTCGAACTGTTGACTCTGGTTCTTTCAAGGGCCTCCCCTGGACCTGGTGATCCTGGTCCCCACCTGGGCCTCACCTGGACGTGGTGACTCTTGTCACCACGGGGGACTCACCTGGACCTGCTTACTGTGTTCCACTCCTGGGTCTCAAGTGGACCTGTTGACCATGGTCCCCAAGCCGGCCTCACATGGACCTGTTGCCTCTGATCCCCACCGGATCCTCACGTGTACCTGGTAACTCTGGTCCTCACCTGGGCCTCATCTGCACCTAGTGACTCTGGTCCCACCTGGGCTTCACCTCGATCTGGTGACTCTGGTCCCCACCTGGACCTCTCCTGGACCTGGTGACTCTCTTTCCAACATGGACCTCACCTGGATGTGTTGACTCTGCTACTCAGTTTGTCCTCACGTGGACCTGGTGTCTCTCGTCCCCACTTTGACCTAACTCAGAACTGCTGAATCTTGCCCCACCTAGGCCGCACCCAGACCTGGACTCTTGTCCCCAGCTATGCCTCAATTCGACCTGATGAATCTGGTCCTCACGTGGGCTTCACATGGACCTGGGACTCAGCTGGATAGAGTGGCTCTGGTTCCCACAAGGGGCTCACCTGATACTCGTGACTGTGGTCTTTTTCTATGCCTCACCAGGACCTAGTGATTCTGTTCGCCATCTGGGCCTGCATGGCCCTAGTGACTCTGGTCCTCACCCATGCATCATTCGGTCCTGGATACTCTATTCCACACCTGGGCCTCACTTTCACCACTGATCTCTGGTCCCATTCTGGGCCTCAAACTAAACTGGTTACTCTGGTTCCCCCTCTGGGCCTCACCCTTACCTGGTAAATCTGGTCACTCCTTTGGTTTCACTTGAGCCTGGTGAATCTGGTCCTTAGGTGGTCCGCACATGGATCTGGTGTCTGTTCGCCACCTGGTCCTCACCTGGACTTGGTCAATCCTTTTGCCACCTGTGCCTCACCGGGACCTTGTGACTCTTTTCCCACCTGGCATCAATGGGACATGGTTACTCTGTTCCCCACCTGGGCCTCACCTGGACATGATAACTTTGCTCCACACTTTGGCCTCAACTGGTCCTGATGACTCTGGTCCCCCCACCTAGGCCTCAATCCTGACCTGGTGACTCTGGTCCCCACCTGGTTCTCACCTGGACCTGGTGACTCTCGTTCCCACATGAACCACACCTGGATCTGGTGACTGTGGTGTTCTTGTAGACGCACATTTACCTGGTGTCTCCGGTCCCCACTAGGGCCTCACGTGGATCTGGTGACTCTGGCCTGAAAGTTGGCTTCACCTGGACCTGGTGAGTCGGGTTGCCACCCCATACCTGGTGACTCAGTTCCCCACGTGGGCCTCTTGTACCTGGTGAATCTGGTCCTTACCTGGTCCACTCCCAGACAGGGGGACTCTTGTCACCACCTGGGACTCACCTGGACCTGTTGAATCTGCTCCCCATCTGGGCCACACCCAGTCCTGGTGACTGTGTTCCCCACCTGGATCTGATTGCTGTGGGTCTTTCTTGGCCTCACCTGGAACTGGTGACTCTGATCCTATCTGCGCGTCACCCAGATCTGGTCACTCTGTTTCTCACCTGTGGACCTCTATGACCTGGACACTGTGTTGACACCTGAGCTTCACCTGGACATGATGACTCTGGAGACTCTCTGGGCCTCACACTGACCTGGTGACTCTGGTCACCATTTGGATGTCACTTGTACCAGGTTATTCTGGTACCCCTCTAAGCCTCAACAAGATCTGGTGACTCTGGTCCGAAACTGGGCCTCACCTGGACCTAGTGAATATGCTCCATCTGGGCGTCATTTGGACCTGGTGACTCTTGTCCCTTCTTGGGCATCATCGGGACATGGCTCCACTGCATGACCTGCAGGTTGGCCTCACCTGGACCTGGTAACTCTGGTCCCTACCTGGGCTTCATCGGGACATGGTTCCACTGCATGGCCTGCAGGTTGGCCTCACCTGGACCTGGTAACTCTAGTCCCTACCTGGGCATCATCGGGACATGGTTCCTCTGCATGGCCTGCAGGTTGCCCTCACCTGGACCTGGTGAGTGGGGTTGACACCTGGGCCTCACTCATGCCTGGTGACACAGGTCCCCACGTGGGCCTCACTTGTACCTGGTGAATCCGGTCCTTACCTGGACCTCACCCGGAACTGGTAACACTAGTCACCACCTGGGAATCACCTGGACCTGGTGAATCTGGTCCCCATCTGGGCATCACCTATACCTGGTGACTTTGTTCCCCACCTGGGCCTGATTGCTGTGGACTCCTTCTTGGCCTCACTTTGAACTGGTGACTCTGATCCTAACTGGGTCTCTCCCAGATCTGGTGACTCTGGTCCTCACCTGTGGACCATTATGACCTGGATACTGTGTTACACACCTGAGCCTCACCTGGACATGATGATTCTGGATCCCCTCTGGGCCTCAGCCTGACATGGTGACTCTGGTCCCCATCTGGATGTCACCTAGACCCGGTGAATCTGGTACCCCTCTAGGCCTCAACTTGACCTGGTGACTCTGGTTCTCAACTGGGCCTCACCGGGATCTAGTGAACATGCTCCCCACCTGCGCCTCATCTGGACCTGGTGACTCTGGTTCTACCTGGGCATCATTGGGACATGGTTACACTATTCCCCTCTGGGACTGACCTGATCCTGGTAACTCTGGTCCTGACTTTGGCCTCTTCTCTACCAGGTGAGTCTGGCTCCACCTGGGTCTCACCTGTAACTGGTGACTCTGATCCTAAGCATGGCCTCACCTGACCTGGTGACTGTGGTTCCCATCAGGACCTCCCCTGGTCCTCATGTCTCTGGTCTCACCTGGGCCTCACCAGGACCTGGTGTCTCTGCTACCCACCTGGGTAGCATCAGGATATGGTTACACTGTTCACTAATAGTGACCCAGCCGGACCTATTAACTCTGGTCTTCACCTGGGCCACACCTGGACATGGTGACACTGTTTCCCACCTGGGTCTCATCTGGACATGGTGATTCTGATCCCCACCTGGTCCTCACCTGTAACTGGTGATTCTCGTTCCCACATGGAGATCATGTGGACCTGTTGGCCGCAGTGTTTCTAGAATCTTTTTTTTTAATTTTTATTGATATGATAGTCACAGAGAGAGAGAGAGGCAGAGACACAGGCAGAGGGAGAAACAGCCTCCATGCACCGGGAGCCCGACGTGGGATTCGATCCCGGGTCTCCAGGATCGCGCCCTGGGCCAAAGGCAGGCGCCAATCCGCTGTGCCACCCAGGGATCCCATGTGTTTGTAGCTTCTCATGTACCTCGTGACTCTGGTCCCCACTAGTGCCTCACCAGACCCTGGTGAGTTTGGTTGCCACCTGTACCACACCTGGACCTGGTTGATTCTGGTCTGCACCTGAGACTACCCTGGATCTGGTGACTGTTGTCCCCACCTGGGCTTCACATGCACTTGGTGAATCCTGTTGCCACCTGCGCCTCACCGGGACCTTGTGACTCTTTTCCCACCTGGCATCAATGGGACATGGTTACTCTGTTCCCCACCTGGGCCTCACCTGGACTTGATAACTTTGCTCCACATTTTGGCCTCAACTGGTCCTTATGACTCTGGTCCCCCCACCTAGGCCTCAATCTGGACCTGGTGACTGTGGTCCACACATGGTTCTCACCTGGACCTGGTGTCTCTCGTTCCCACATGAACCACACCTGGACCTGGTGACTGTGGTATTTTTTGTACCCGCACATTTACCTGGTGACTCCGGTCCCCACTATGACCTCACGTGGATCTGGTGACTCTGGCCTGAAGGTTGTCCTCACCTGGACCTGGTGAGTGGGGTTGCCAACCCATACCTGGTGACTCAGCTCCCCACGTGGGCCTCTTGGACCTGTTAATCTGGTCGTTACCTGGTCCTCTCCCAGACCCGGGGACTCTGGTCCCCAACTGGGCCTCATCTGGACCTGTGAATCAGGTCCCCATCTGGGCCTCACCCAATCCTGGTGACTTTGTTCCCCACCTGGACCTGATTACTGTGGACTCTTTCTTGGCCTCACCTGGAACTGGTGACTCTGATCCTATCTGCGCGTCACCCAGACCTGGTGACTCTGGTCCTCACCTGGGCATCATTGGTACCTGGTGACTCTGTTCCACACCAGAGCCTCACCTGGACATGATGACTCTGGAACCCCTCTGGGCCTCACCCTGACCTGGTGATTCTGGTCCCCATCTGGATGTCACCTGGACCAGGTGATTCTGGTACCCCTCTATTCCTGCAACGAGATCTGTTGCCTCTGGTCCTCAACTGGGCCTCACCTGGACCTAGTGAATATGCTCCATCTGGGCCTCACCTGGACCTGGTAACTCTGGTCCCTACCTGGGCATCATCGGGACATGGTTCCACTGCATGGCCTGCACGTTGGCCTCACCTGGACCTGGTAAATCTGGTCCCTACCTGGGCATCATCGTGACAAGGTTCCTCTGCATGGCCTGCAGGTTGGCCTCACCTTGACCTGGTGAGTGGGGTTGCCACCTGTGCCTCACCCATACCTGGTGACACAGGTCCCCACGTGGGCCTCACTTGGACCTGGTGAATATGGTCCTTACTTGGTCCTCACCCGGAACTGGTAACTCTGGTCATCATCTGGGAATCTCCTGGACCTTGTGAATCTGGTCCCCCATCTGGGCCTCACCCAGTCCTGGTGACTTTGTTCCCCACGTGGACCTGATTGCTGGGACTCCTTCTTGGCCTCACCTGGAACTGGTGACTCTGATCCTAAGTGGGGCCTCACCCAGATCTAGTGACTCTGGTCCCTCTCCTATGGACAATTATGACCTGGATACTCTTCCACACCTGAGCCTCACCTGGACATGATGACTCTGGATCCACCTCAGGGCCTCACCCTGACATGATGACTCTGGTCCCCATCCGGATGTCACCTAGACCAGGTGAATCTGGTATCCCTCTAGGCCTCACTTGACCTGGTGACTCTGGTCCTCAACTGGGCCTCAACGGGACCTAGTGAACATGCTCCCCACCTGCGCCTCATCTGGACTTGGTGACTCTGGTTCTACCTGGCATCATCGGGACAAGGTTATTCTATTCCCCACTGGGACTGACCTCATCCTGGTAACTCTGGTCCTGACTTTGGCCTCTTCTGTACCAGGTGACTCTGGCTCCACCTGGGCCTCACCTGTAACTGTGACTCTGATACTAAGCATGGCCTCACCTGACTTGGTGACTGTGGTTCCCATCTGGACCTCACCCGGACCTCATGTCTCTGGTCCCACCTGGGCCTCACCAGGACCTGGTGTCTCTGGTACCCACCTGGTTAGCATTGGGATATGGTTACACTGTTCACTAACAGTGACCCAGCCGGACTATTAACTCTGGCCTTCACCTGGGCCACACCTGGTCATGGTGACACTGGTTCCCACCTGGGTCTTACCTGGAAATGGTGAGTCGGATCCCCACCTGGTCCTCACCTGTAACTGGTGATTCTCGTTCCCAATTGGACATCATGTGGACCTGGTAGCTGCAGTGTTTCTAGATTCTCATGTACCTCGTGACTCTGGTCCCCACCAGGGCCTCACCGGGACCTGGTGAGTGTGGTTGCCACCTGCGCCTCACATGGACCTGGTGATTCTGGTCTGCACCTGAGACTAACCTGGAATTGGTGACTGTGGTCCCCCACCTGGTCTTCACCTGGATTGGGGACTCCGGTCCCCATCTGGGCCTCACCTGTCCTGATGACCATGGTCCCTCAACTGGGCACAATTGGGACCCGGACTGTGTTCCCACACCTGGACCTCACCTGGACCACATGACTCTGGTCCCCCTCTGGGTCTCACCAGTCCCTAGTGGACTGTGAACCCCACTTTGGCCTGACTTGGACCTCCTGACACTTGTTGCCACTTGTGCCTGACCTCGAACTCTTGACTCTGGTTCTTTCAAGGTCCTCCCTTGTACCTGTGATCCTGGTCCCCACCAGGGCCTCACCTGGACGTGGTGACAGCTTGTCACCACGGAGGACTCACCTGGACCTGCTTACTATGTTCCACTCCTGGGCCTCAAGTAGACCTGTTGACCATGGTCCCCAAGCCGGCCTCACATGGACCTGTTGCCTCTGATCCCCACCGAGGCCTCACGTGTACCTGGTAACTCTGGTCCTACCTGGGCCTCAACGGACCTAGTGACTCTGGTCCCCAATGGGCTTCACCTGGATCTGGTGACTCTGGTCCCACCTGGACCTCTCCTGGACCTGGTGACTCTCTTTCCAACATGGACCTCACCTGGATCTGGTGACTCTGGTCCTCATTTGGCCTCACCTGGACCTGGTGTCTCTCGTCCCCTTTTGACCTAACTCAGAACTGCTGAATCTTGCCCCACCTAGGCCGCACCCAGACCTGGTGACTCTTGTCCCCAGCTATGCCTCAATTCGACCTGATGAATCTGGTCCTCACGTGGGCCTCACATGGACCTGGACTCAGCTGGATAGAGTGGCTCTGGTTCCCACAAGGGGCTCACCTGATGCTGACTGGGGTGTGTTTCTATGCCTCACCAGGACCTAGTGATTCTGTTCCCCATCTGGCCTGCATGGCCCTAGTGACTCTGGTCCTCACCCGGCATCATGGACCTGGATACTCTATACCCCCATGAGCCTCACTTTGACCAGGACCCTGGTCCCATTCTGGGCCTCAAACTAAATGGTTACTCTGGTTCCCTCTGGGCCTCACCCTTACCTGGTTCTGGTCACCCCTTGGGTTCACTTGGGCCTGGTGATGGTCCTTAGCTGGTCCGCACCTGGATCTGGTGACTGTCGCCACCTGGGCTTCACCTGGACTTGGTGAATCCTGTTGCCACTGCACTCTCACCTGGACCTTGTGACTGTGGTCCCACCTGACCTCACCTGGATCTGGTGGCTCTGGTTCCCATATGGGGCTCTCCTGGACCTGGTTCCTGTGGTCTCCATCTGGCCTCACCTGGAACACAATGACTCTGATCCATATTTGGCCTCTCCTGGACCTGTTGACTCTGGTCCTTACCTGGGCATCATTGGGACCTGGATACTCTCTTATATACCTGGGCCTCACCTGGACCTGGTGACTGTGGTCCCACCTGGGCCTCACCTGGCGAGGTGACTGGTTCCCACAGGGACCTCCCTGGACCTGGTGACTCAGGTCCTCATATGGGCATCATGGGACCTGGTTTCTCAGTTCCACATCGGGGCCTCACCTGGACCTAGTGATTCTCTTCCCCCTCTGGGCCTCTTCCTGACGTGCTGACTCTGGTTCCCACCTGGATATCACCAGAACCGGGGACTCTGGTCCCCCTCTGGACTCACCCGGAGCTGGGGACACTGGTCCTCAGCTGGGCCTCAACAGGACCTGGTGAATCTACTCCTCACTTAGACCTCGTCTGGACCTTGTGACTCTTTTCCCACCTGGCATCAATGGGACATGGTTACTGTGTTCCCCACCTGGGCCTCACCTGGACATGATAACTTTCTCCACACTTTGGCCTCAACTGGTCCTGATGACTCTGGTCCCCCCACCTAGGCCTCAATCTGGACCTGGTGACTGTGGTCCCCACCTGGGTCTCACCTGGACTGGTGACTCTCGTTCCCACATGAAACCCACACCTGGACCTGGTGACTGTGGAGGAGAGGGATTTGGTCTTCAACTGGTACCTGATACATTTGCTCCATATCCTTGTAGCCTCAACTAGGTTCCTGCATGACTCAATCGTCCCCACCTAGGCCTCAATCTGACCTGTGACTCTAGATCCCCACCTGGGTCTCACCTGGACCTAGGTTGACTCTCGGTTCCCACAGGCTGGAACCATGGGAGGCCTGGACCTGGTGACTGTGGTGTGTCTTGTAGACTCACATCCTGGTGACTCCGTTCCCCACGTGGGCCTCGTTGACTGGTGAATCTTGGTCCTTACCTGGTCCTCTCCCAGACCGCGGGACTCTGGTCACACACCGTGGCCTCACCTGGACCTGGTGAATCTGGTCCCCACGGGGCCACACCAGTCCGTGTGGGTGACTTTGTTCCCACCCCTGGACCTGATTGCTGTGGACTTTTTTCTTGGCCTCACCTGGAAGTGGTGTGGACCACTGATGTATCTGGGCGTCACCCACCTGGTGACTCGTGGTCCTCACTGGCATACCTTGGTACCTGGTGACTCTGTTCCACACCTGAGACTCTCCTCCTGGACTAATGGGACTCTTGAACCTCTCTGGGCCTCACCCTGACCTGGTGACTCTGGTCCCACTCTGGATTCACCTGGACCATGTTATTCTGTTATCCCTGTAGGGCTCAACCAGATCTGGTGATTCTGTCCTCAACTGGGCCTCACCTGGAACCTAGTGAATATTCCCGCTGTGGGCCTCATTTGCCCTGGTGACTCTGGTCCCTCTGCTGGCTCACCGGGACATGTGTCCACAGCATGGCCTGCATTTGGCCTCACCTAACCTGGCCTGGTAGACTGTGGTGTTCTTTATACTCACATGTACCTGGTGACTCCAGTCCCACTAGGGCCTCACCTATATTTGTGTGACTCTGGCCCGCCGGTTGGCCTCAACCTAGACCTCGTGAGTGGGGTTGCCACCATGCTGCACACATAGCTGGTGACTCGAGTGTCCCACGTGAGCCTCTTGACCTGGTGAATCTGGTCCTATCCTGGTCTTTTCCTAGACCCGGGACTCTATACCGCCTGGGCCTCACCTGGACCGGTGTGAATCTGGTCCCCATCTGGTCTCACCCGGGTCTGTGACTTTTGTCCCCACCTGGACCTGATTGCGTGTGAACCTCTTCTTGGCCATCATCTGTACTGGTGACAATCGGGGATCCTCTCTACTACCTCCTCAGCGAGATCTGGTGACTCTGGTCCTCACTTGGGCATCATTGGGACCTGTTGACACTCTTCCACACCTGAGCCTCACCTGGACCGATTGACTATGGAACCTCTCTGGCCTCCCCCTGACCTGTGACTCTCGTCTCCATCTGGATTATCACTGGACCAGGGTGTTCTTTACCTTCTAAGACCCAAGCAGATATGGTGAAACTGGTCCTCAACTGGGCCCTCACCTGGACATAGTGAATATGCTGCATCTGGGCCTTATTTGACCTGGTGAATCTGGTCCCTACCTGGGCATCATCGGGACATGGTTCCACTGCATGCCTAACGATTGGCCCATCAAATGAACCTGGTAAATCTGGTCCCTACCTGAGCATCACCGGGACATGGTTCCGTCTGCATGGCTGCAGGTTGGCCTCACCTGGACCTGTTGAGTGGGTTGCACCTGAGCCGCCCCCATACCTTGTGACTACGGGCACCAGTCACTTGTGCCTCCCTTTGACCTGGTGAATCTGGTCCTGCCTGTACCTCACTCGGAACTAGTAGTCTGGTCACAAAAGGCATGGAACATCTGGACCTGGTGAAATCTGGTCCCCATTGGGCCTCACCGCGTCCTGGTGACTTTGTTCTCCACCTGAACTGATTGCTGTGGACCTCTTTTGGGCCTCACCTGGAACGTGTGACTCCTGATCCTACTGGGACTCACCCAGATCTGGTGGACTCTGGTCCTCACCTGTGGACCATTATGACCTGGATACTGCTTTTCCCACACCTGAGACTCACCTGGACATGATGACGGCTGATCCCCTCTGGCCTCAGACCTGACATGGTGACTCTGGTCCCCATCTGGAATACACCAGAATCGGGTGACTCTGTTCCCCTTCTGGGACTCAACCTGGAAGCCAGGTGATCTGGTCCTCAACTGGGCACAACTGGACCTGGTGAATCTACCCTCACTTAGTCTCGTCTGGACCTGTGACTCTTTTTCCACCTGGCTATCAATGGGACAGATGGTTACTCTGTTCCCTACTGGGCCTCACCTGGACATAAAACATTGCCCACTTTGGCCTCAATGGGTCCTCATGACTCTGATCCCCCCACCTAGGCCTCAAACTGAACCATGTGACTGTGGACCCCCCGTGGTCACACCTGGACCTGGTGACTTGGTCTCCACCTGGCCTCACCCATACCTGGTGACTCAGTCCCTACGTGGGCCTCTTGACCTGAGAATCTTGTCCTTACCCGGTCCTCTCTAAGACCCCGCGGACTCTTGTCACCACCTGGGCCTCAACGTGTACCTGGAGAATCTGGTCCCCATCTGGGCCCACCCAGTCCTGGTGACTTTGTTCCCCACCTGACCTGATGCTATGCCCTTACTGGCCTCACCTGGACTGGTGAGTCTGATCCTATCTGTGCGACACCCAGACCGGGTGACTCTTGTCCTACACCTGGGCATCATTGGTACCTGTGACTCTGTTCCACACCACCTGCACACTGGAGTAATGGTTGACTCTGGAACCGCTCTGGGCCTCACCCTGACCTAGTGACTCTGGTCCCCTCTGTGATGTCACATGAACAAGGTGATTCTGGTACCCCCAAGGCCCTCAAACAGATCTGGTGACTCTGGTCTTCAAGGGGACTCACCTGTACCTAGTGAATATGCTCCTTCTGGGCCTCATTTGGACCTGTGTGACTCTGGTCCATATCTGGGCATCATGGGATATGGTTCCACTTCATGGCCTGCAGGTTGGCCTCACCTGGACCTGTAAGTCTGTCTCTACCTGGGCTTTCTCATCTGGATATGTTTCCTCTGCATGGCATGCAGGTTGGCCTCACCTGGACCTGGTACTCTTCTCCCTACCTGGGCATCATCGGGATATGGTTCCACTGCATGGCCTGCAGGTTGGCCTCACCGGACCTGGTGAGGTTTATTGCCACTGGGCCTCACCCATACCTGGTGACTCAGGTCCCCCACGTGGGCCTCTTGTGATCCTGGTGAATCTGGTCCTTAACTGGTCCTACCCGGAACTGGTAAGTCTGGTCACCACCTGGATATCACCTGGACCTTGTGTATCTGGTCCCCATCTAGGCCTCACCCAGTCCTGGTGACTTGTTCCCCAACTGGAACCTGATTTATGTGGACTCCTTCTTGGCCTCACTAGAACTGGTGACTCTGGTCCCCACCTGGGACCTTCCCGGACCTGGTGACTTTCTTTCAAACATGGACCTCACATGGATCTGGTGACTCTGGTACCAGTTTGGCCTCACCTGGAACTGGCGTCTCTCGTCCCCACTTGACCTAACTCAGAACTGCGAATCTAGCCCAACTTAGGCTGCAGCCCACCTGGTGACTCTTGTCCCCAGCTATGCCTCAATTCGACCTAATGAATCTGGTCCCCACTGGGTCTCACCTGGACCTGGTGACTCTTTTTCCCACATGAACCACACCTGACTGGTGACTGTGGTGTTCTTTGTAGACTCACATTACCTGGTGACTCACGGTCCCCACTGGGCCTCACATGATCTGGTGACTCTGGCCGCAGGTTCGCCTCACCTGGACTGGTGAGTGGGGTTGCCACCTGCCTTACCCAACACTGGTGGACTCAGGTCACCACGTGGGCCTCTTGGACCTGGTGAATCGGTTCCTTACATGGTCCTCTCCCAGAACCTGGGACTCTGGTCACCCCTGGGCCTCAACGGGACCTGGTGAATCTGGTCCCCATCTTGGCGTCACCTAGTCCTGTGACTTTGTTCCCCACCTGGACCTGATTGCTGTGGACTCCTTTGGGCCTCACCTGGAACTGGTGACTCTGTTCCTAACTGGGCCTAACCCAGTTCTGGTGACTCTGGTCCTCACCTGGGAATCATGGTTCCTGGTGACTCTGTTCCTCACCTGAGCCTCACTCTGACATGATGACTCGGAACCTCTCTGGGCCTCTCCCTGACCTGGTGACTCTGGTCCCCATCTGGCATGTCACATGACCAGGTGTTTGGTACCCTCTAGGCATCATCCAAACTGGTGACTCTGGTCCTCAACTGGGCCTCACCTGGACCTAGTGAATTTGCTCCATCTGGACCTCATTTGGACCTGGTGTCTCTAGTCCCTACCTGGGCATCATCAGATATGGTTCCACTGCATGGCCTGCAGGTTGTCCTCACCTAACCTGTAACTCTGTTCCCTACTAGGCATCATCGACTGGTTCCTCTTCATGGCCTGCAGGTTGGCCTCACCTGCCCTGGTAGTGGGGTGGTATCTGGCCTCACACATACATTGTGACACAGGTCCTCTCGTGGGTCTCACTTGGACCTGGTGAATCTCGTCCTTACTGGTCCTCACCCAGAACTGGTAACTCTTTTCACCACCTGGAATCACCTGGACTTGGTGAATCTGTCCCAATTGGGCCTCACCCAGTCTTGGTGACTTTGTTCCCAACCTGGCACCTGATTGCTGTGGACTGCTTCTTGGCCTCACCTGGAACTGGTGACTCTGATCCAAACTGGACCTCACCGCAGATCTGCTGACTCTGGTATCACCTGTGGACCTTTATGACCTGGATACTCTGTTCGACAACTGAGCCTCACCTGGAGTTGATGACTCTGGATCCCCTCTGGGCCCACCCTGACATGGTGACTCTGGTCCCCATCTGGATGTCACCTAGACCATGAATTCTGGTACCCACTAGGCCTCAACTTGAGCTGGTGACTTCTAGTCCTCATCTGGGCCTCACTGGGACATAGTGAACAATACCCCACTGCGCCTCATCTGGACCTGGTGACTCGGGTTTTCCAGGGCATCATCAGGAAATGGTTTCCTCTATTCCCCACTGGGACTAACTGTCCTGGTAACTCAGGTCCTGATTTTCCCTCTTCTGTACAAGGTGACTCTGGCTCCTCCTGGGCCTCACCTTAACTGATGACTCTGATCCTAGCGAATGGCCTCACCTGACCTGGTACTGTGGTTCCCATGGGACCTCACCTGGACCTCATGTCTCTGGTCCCACCTGGGCCTCACCAGGAACCTGGTGCATCTGGTACCCACCTGGGTAGCATCAGGATAGGTTACCCGTTTCACTATCAGTGACTCAGCCGACCTATTAACTCTGGTCTTCACCTGGGACACACCTGGAATGGTGACACTGGTTCCCACCTGGGTCTCACCTGGACATGGTGAGTCGGATCCCCCCATGGTCCTCACCTGTAAGTGGTGATCCTCGTTCCCACATGGACATCATGTGGACCTGGTGCTGCAGTGTTTCTAGCTTCCATGTACCTCGTGACTCTGATCCCCACCAGGGCCTCACCGTGTACTGGTGAGTGTGGTTGCCCAACTGCACCTCACCTGGACCTGGCGATTCTGGTCTGCCCTGAGACTACCCTGGATCTGGTGACTGTGGTCCCCACCTGGGATTCACCTGGATTTGGGGACTCCGGTCCCCATCTGGGCCTCACCCTGGCCCGGTTGACCCTGGTCCACAAACTGGCAAAATTGGGACCGGTGACTGTGTTCCACAACTGGACCTCACCTGGACCAGGTGACTCTGGTACCCTCTGGGTCTCACCGTGCCCTAGTGACTGTGAACCCCACTTTGGCCTGACTTGGACCTGTTGACACTGGTTGCCACCTGCGCCTGACCTTGAAATGTTGACTCTGGTTCTTTCAAGGGCGTCCCCTGGACATGGTAATCCTGGTGCCCAATGGACCTCACCTGGACCTGGTTACTCTTGTCAACACCAGAAACTCACCTGGACCTGCTTACGTGTTCCACACCTGGGCTTCAAGTAGACCTGTTGACCATGGTCCCCAAGCCGGCCTCACATGGACCTGTTCCCTCTGATCCCCACCGGGGCTTCACATGTACCTGGGAACTCTGGTCCTCACCTGGGCCTCATCTGGACCTAGTGACTCTGGTCACCTCCTGGGCTTCACCTGGATATGGTGACTATGGTCCCCACCTGGACCTGGTGACTCTCTTTCCAACATGGACCTCACCTGGATCTGGTGACTCTCGTCCTCAGTTTCGCCTCACCTGGACCTGGTGTCTCTCGTCCCCACTTTGACCTAACTCAGAACATTGAATCTGGCCCCACACAGGCCGCACCAAGACCTGGTGACTCTTGTCCCCAGCTCTCTCAATTCGACCTGATGAACCTGGCCCTCACGTGGGCCTCACATGGACCTGGGACTCAGCAGGGTAGAGTGGCTCTGGTTCCCACAATGGGCTCACCTGTTACTGCTGACTGTAGTCTTATTTTATGCCTCACCAGGACCTAGTGATTCTGTGCCCCATCTGGGACTGCATGGCCCTAGTGACTCTGGTCCTCCCCCAGGCATCATTGGGACATGGATACTCTATTACATACCTGGGCCTCACTTTGACCAGCCACCTCTGGTCCCATTCCTGGGCCCCAAACTAACTGGTTAATCTGGTTCCCCCTCTGGGCCTCACCCGTACCGGGTGACTGTGGTCACCCCCTGGGATCTACTTGGCCCTGGTGAATCTGGACCTTAGGTGGTCCGCACCTGTATCTCGTGACTGCTCGCCACCTGGGCCTCACCTGGACTTGGTGAATCCTGTTGCCACCTGCGCCTCACCTGGACCTTTTGACTGTGGTCCCAAGTGGTTCTCACCTGGATGTGGTGGCTCTGGTTACAATATGGGGGCTCTCCTGGACCTGGTTCCTGAGGTCTCCATCTGGCCTCACCTGGAACACAATGACTCTGATCCATATTTGGGCCTCTCCTGGACCTGTTGACTCTGGTCCTTACATGGGCATCATTGGGACCTGGATACTCTCTTATATACCTGGGCCTCACCTGGACCTGGTGACTGTGGTCCCACCTGGGCCTCACCTGGACGAGGTGACTGGATCCCACAGGGACCTCTCCTGGACCTGGTGACTCAGGTCCTCATATGGGCATCATGGGACCTGGTTTCTCAGTTCCACATCGGGGCCTCACCTGGACCTAGTGATTCTCGTCCCACACTGGGCCTCACCCTGACGTGCTGACTCTGGTCCCCACCTGGATATCACCAGAACCGGGTGACTCTGTTCCCCTCTGGGACTCACCCGGAGCTGGGGACAATAGTCCTCAACCTGGACTGAACAGGACCTGGTGAATATACTCCTCAATTAGGCCTCATCTGGTCCTTGTGACTCTTTTCCCACCTGGCATCAATGGGATATGGTTACTCTGTTCCCCACCTGGGCCTCACCTGGACATGATAACTATGATGCACACTTTGGCCACAACTGGTCCCGATGACTCTGGTCCCCCCAACTAAGCCTCAATCTGGACCTGGTGACTGTGGTCCCCACCTGGGTCTCACCTGGACCTCGTGACTCTCGTTCCCACATGAACCACACCTGGACCTGGTGACAGTGGTGTACTTGTAGACTCACATTAACCTGGTGACTCTGGCCCCACTAGGGCCTCACCTGGATCTGGTGACTCTGGCCTGCAGGATGGCCTCACCTGGACTTGGTTAGTGGGATGCCACCTGGGCCTCACACATACCTGGTGACTCAGGTCCCCACGTGGTCCTCTTGGACCTGGTGAATCTGGCCCTTACCTGGTCCTTTCCCAGACCCAGGGAATCTGGTCACAACCTGGGCCTCACCTAGACCTGGTGAATCTGGTCCCCATCTGGGCCTAACCCAGTCCGGGTGACTATGTTCCCCACCTGGACCTGATTGCTCTGGACTCTTTCTTTTCCTCACCTTGAACTGGTGACTCTGATCCTATCTGTGCGTCACCCAGACCTGTTGACTCTCGTCCTCACCTGGGCATCATTGGTACCTGGTTACTCTGTTCCACACCTGAGCTTCACCTGGACATGATGTCTCTGGGACCTCTCTGGCCCTCACCCTGACCTGGTGATCTGGTCCCCATCTGGATGTCAACTGGACCAGGTGATTCTGGAACCCCTCTAGGCCTCAACCAGATCTGGTGACTCTTGTCCTCAACTGGGCCTCAACTGGACCTAGTGAATATGCTCCATCTAGGCCACATTTGGACCTGGTGACTCTGGTCACTCACTGGGCATCATCGGGAAATGGTTCCACTGCATGGCCTGCTGGTTTGCCTCACCTGGACCTGGTAACTCTGGTCCCTACCTGGGCATCATCGGGACATCTTGACCTGGTGAGTGGGGTTCCCACCTGGATCTTACCCATGCCTGGTGACTCAGGTCCCCACGTGGGCCTCACTTGGACCTGGTGAATGTGGTCCTTACCTAGTCCTCACCCAGAACTGGTAAATCTGGTCACCACCTGGGCATCACCTATACCTGGTGACTTTGTTCCCGACCTGGACCTGATTGCTGTGGACACCTTCTTGGCCTCACCTGGAAGTGGTAACTCTGATCCTAACTGGGCCTCTCCCAGGTCTGGTGACTCTGGTCCTCACCTGTGGACCATTATGACCTGGATCCTCTGTTCCACACCTGAGCCTCACCCCGACATGATAACTCTGGTCCCCTCTGGGCCTCAGCCTGACATGGTGACTCTGGTCCCCATCTGGATGTCACCTAGACCAGGTGCATCTGGTACCCCTCTAGGCCTCAACTAGAACTGGTGACTCTGGTCCTCAACTGGGCCTCACCGGGAACTAGTGAATATGCTCCCCACCTGCGCCTCATCTGGACCTGTGACGCTTGTTCTATCTGGGCATCAACGGGACATGCTTACTCTGTTCCCCACTGGGACTGACCTGATCCTGGTAACTCTGGCCATGACTTTGGCCTCTCTGTACCAGGTGATTCTGGCTCCAACTGGGCCTCACCTGTAACTGGTGACTCTGATCCTAAGCATGGCCTCTCCTGACCCGGTGACTGTGGTTCCCATCGGGACCTCACATGGACCGCATGTCTCTGGTCCCACTTGGGCCTCACCAGGACCTGGTGTCTCTGCTACCCACCTGGGTAGCATCAGGATATGGTTACACTGTTCACTAACAGTGACCCAGCTGGACCTATTAACTCTGGTCTTCACCTGGGCCACACCTGGACATGGTGACACTGTTTCCCACCTGGGTCTCACCTGGATATGGTGAGTCGGATCCCCACCTGGTCCTCACCTGTAACTGGTGATTCTCGTTCCCACATGGAGATCATGTGGACCTGTTGGCCGCAGTGTTTCTAGCATCTTTTTTTTTAATTTTTATTTATTTATGATAGTCACAGAGAGAGAGAGAGGCAGAAAACAGGCAGAGGGAGAAGCAGGCTCCATGCACCGGGAGCCCGACGTGGGATTCGATCCTGGGTCTCCAGGATCGCGCCCTGGGCCAAAGGCAGGCGCCAAACCGCTGCGCCACCCAGGGATCCCATATGTTTCTAGCTTCTCATGTACCTCGTGACTCTGGTCCCCACCAGTGCTTACCGGGAACGGGTGAGTTTGGTTGCCACCTGCACCACACCTGGACCTGATGATTCTGGTCTGCACCTGAGACTACCCTGGATCTGGTGACTGTGGTCCCCACCTGGGCTTCACCTGGATTTCGGGACTCCGGTCCCCATCTGGGCCTCACCTGGCCCTGTTGACATGGTCCTCAACTGGGCAAAATTGGACCTGGTGACTGTGTTCTACAACTGGACCTCACCGGGACCAGGTGACTATGCTCCCCCTCTTGGTCTCACCGTGCCCTCGTAAATGCGAAGTCCACTTTGGCTTGACTTGGACCTGCTGACCCTGGTTGCCACCTGCGCCTGAACTCGAACTGTTGACTCTGGTTCTTTCAAGGGCCTCCCCTGGACCTGGTGATCCTGGTCCCCACCTGGGCCTCACCTGGACGTGGTGACTCTTGTCACCACGGGGGACTCACCTGGACCTGCTTACTGTGTTCCACTCCTGGGTCTCAAGTGGACCTGTTGACCATGGTCCCCAAGCCGGCCTCACATGGACCTGTTGCCTCTGATCCCCACCGGATCCTCACGTGTACCTGGTAACTCTGGTCCTCACCTGGGCCTCATCTGCACCTAGTGACTCTGGTCCCACCTGGGCTTCACCTCGATCTGGTGACTCTGGTCCCCACCTGGACCTCTCCTGGACCTGGTGACTCTCTTTCCAACATGGACCTCACCTGGATGTGTTGACTCTGCTACTCAGTTTGTCCTCACGTGGACCTGGTGTCTCTCGTCCCCACTTTGACCTAACTCAGAACTGCTGAATCTTGCCCCACCTAGGCCGCACCCAGACCTGGACTCTTGTCCCCAGCTATGCCTCAATTCGACCTGATGAATCTGGTCCTCACGTGGGCTTCACATGGACCTGGGACTCAGCTGGATAGAGTGGCTCTGGTTCCCACAAGGGGCTCACCTGATACTCGTGACTGTGGTCTTTTTCTATGCCTCACCAGGACCTAGTGATTCTGTTCGCCATCTGGGCCTGCATGGCCCTAGTGACTCTGGTCCTCACCCATGCATCATTCGGTCCTGGATACTCTATTCCACACCTGGGCCTCACTTTCACCACTGATCTCTGGTCCCATTCTGGGCCTCAAACTAAACTGGTTACTCTGGTTCCCCCTCTGGGCCTCACCCTTACCTGGTAAATCTGGTCACTCCTTTGGTTTCACTTGAGCCTGGTGAATCTGGTCCTTAGGTGGTCCGCACATGGATCTGGTGTCTGTTCGCCACCTGGTCCTCACCTGGACTTGGTCAATCCTTTTGCCACCTGTGCCTCACCGGGACCTTGTGACTCTTTTCCCACCTGGCATCAATGGGACATGGTTACTCTGTTCCCCACCTGGGCCTCACCTGGACATGATAACTTTGCTCCACACTTTGGCCTCAACTGGTCCTGATGACTCTGGTCCCCCCACCTAGGCCTCAATCCTGACCTGGTGACTCTGGTCCCCACCTGGTTCTCACCTGGACCTGGTGACTCTCGTTCCCACATGAACCACACCTGGATCTGGTGACTGTGGTGTTCTTGTAGACGCACATTTACCTGGTGTCTCCGGTCCCCACTAGGGCCTCACGTGGATCTGGTGACTCTGGCCTGAAAGTTGGCTTCACCTGGACCTGGTGAGTCGGGTTGCCACCCCATACCTGGTGACTCAGTTCCCCACGTGGGCCTCTTGTACCTGGTGAATCTGGTCCTTACCTGGTCCACTCCCAGACAGGGGGACTCTTGTCACCACCTGGGACTCACCTGGACCTGTTGAATCTGCTCCCCATCTGGGCCACACCCAGTCCTGGTGACTGTGTTCCCCACCTGGATCTGATTGCTGTGGGTCTTTCTTGGCCTCACCTGGAACTGGTGACTCTGATCCTATCTGCGCGTCACCCAGATCTGGTCACTCTGTTTCTCACCTGTGGACCTCTATGACCTGGACACTGTGTTGACACCTGAGCTTCACCTGGACATGATGACTCTGGAGACTCTCTGGGCCTCACACTGACCTGGTGACTCTGGTCACCATTTGGATGTCACTTGTACCAGGTTATTCTGGTACCCCTCTAAGCCTCAACAAGATCTGGTGACTCTGGTCCGAAACTGGGCCTCACCTGGACCTAGTGAATATGCTCCATCTGGGCGTCATTTGGACCTGGTGACTCTTGTCCCTTCTTGGGCATCATCGGGACATGGCTCCACTGCATGACCTGCAGGTTGGCCTCACCTGGACCTGGTAACTCTGGTCCCTACCTGGGCTTCATCGGGACATGGTTCCACTGCATGGCCTGCAGGTTGGCCTCACCTGGACCTGGTAACTCTAGTCCCTACCTGGGCATCATCGGGACATGGTTCCTCTGCATGGCCTGCAGGTTGCCCTCACCTGGACCTGGTGAGTGGGGTTGACACCTGGGCCTCACTCATGCCTGGTGACACAGGTCCCCACGTGGGCCTCACTTGTACCTGGTGAATCCGGTCCTTACCTGGACCTCACCCGGAACTGGTAACACTAGTCACCACCTGGGAATCACCTGGACCTGGTGAATCTGGTCCCCATCTGGGCATCACCTAGTACCTGGTGACTTTGTTCCCCACCTGGGCCTGATTGCTGTGGACTCCTTCTTGGCCTCACTTTGAACTGGTGACTCTGATCCTAACTGGGTCTCTCCCAGATCTGGTGACTCTGGTCCTCACCTGTGGACCATTATGACCTGGATACTGTGTTACACACCTGAGCCTCACCTGGACATGATGATTCTGGATCCCCTCTGGGCCTCAGCCTGACATGGTGACTCTGGTCCCCATCTGGATGTCACCTAGACCCGGTGAATCTGGTACCCCTCTAGGCCTCAACTTGACCTGGTGACTCTGGTTCTCAACTGGGCCTCACCGGGATCTAGTGAACATGCTCCCCACCTGCGCCTCATCTGGACCTGGTGACTCTGGTTCTACCTGGGCATCATTGGGACATGGTTACACTATTCCCCTCTGGGACTGACCTGATCCTGGTAACTCTGGTCCTGACTTTGGCCTCTTCTCTACCAGGTGAGTCTGGCTCCACCTGGGTCTCACCTGTAACTGGTGACTCTGATCCTAAGCATGGCCTCACCTGACCTGGTGACTGTGGTTCCCATCAGGACCTCCCCTGGTCCTCATGTCTCTGGTCTCACCTGGGCCTCACCAGGACCTGGTGTCTCTGCTACCCACCTGGGTAGCATCAGGATATGGTTACACTGTTCACTAATAGTGACCCAGCCGGACCTATTAACTCTGGTCTTCACCTGGGCCACACCTGGACATGGTGACACTGTTTCCCACCTGGGTCTCATCTGGACATGGTGATTCTGATCCCCACCTGGTCCTCACCTGTAACTGGTGATTCTCGTTCCCACATGGAGATCATGTGGACCTGTTGGCCGCAGTGTTTCTAGAATCTTTTTTTTTAATTTTTATTGATATGATAGTCACAGAGAGAGAGAGAGGCAGAGACACAGGCAGAGGGAGAAACAGGCCTCCATGCACCGGGAGCCCGACGTGGGATTCGATCCCGGGTCTCCAGGATCGCGCCCTGGGCCAAAGGCAGGCGCCAATCCGCTGTGCCACCCAGGGATCCCATGTGTTTGTAGCTTCTCATGTACCTCGTGACTCTGGTCCCCACTAGTGCCTCACCAGACCTGGTGAGTTTGGTTGCCACCTGTACCACACCTGGACCTGGTGATTCTGGTCTGCACCTGAGACTACCCTGGATCTGGTGACTGTTGTCCCCACCTGGGCTTCACATGCACTTGGTGAATCCTGTTGCCACCTGCGCCTCACCGGGACCTTGTGACTCTTTTCCCACCTGGCATCAATGGGACATGGTTACTCTGTTCCCCACCTGGGCCTCACCTGGACTTGATAACTTTGCTCCACATTTTGGCCTCAACTGGTCCTTATGACTCTGGTCCCCCCACCTAGGCCTCAATCTGGACCTGGTGACTGTGGTCCACACATGGTTCTCACCTGGACCTGGTGTCTCTCGTTCCCACATGAACCACACCTGGACCTGGTGACTGTGGTATTTTTGTACCCGCACATTTACCTGGTGACTCCGGTCCCCACTAGGACCTCACGTGGATCTGGTGACTCTGGCCTGAAGGTTGTCCTCACCTGGACCTGGTGAGTGGGGTTGCCAACCCATACCTGGTGACTCAGCTCCCCACGTGGGCCTCTTGGACCTGTTAATCTGGTCGTTACCTGGTCCTCTCCCAGACCCGGGGACTCTGGTCCCCAACTGGGCCTCATCTGGACCTGTGAATCAGGTCCCCATCTGGGCCTCACCCAATCCTGGTGACTTTGTTCCCCACCTGGACCTGATTACTGTGGACTCTTTCTTGGCCTCACCTGGAACTGGTGACTCTGATCCTATCTGCGCGTCACCCAGACCTGGTGACTCTGGTCCTCACCTGGGCATCATTGGTACCTGGTGACTCTGTTCCACACCAGAGCCTCACCTGGACATGATGACTCTGGAACCCCTCTGGGCCTCACCCTGACCTGGTGATTCTGGTCCCCATCTGGATGTCACCTGGACCAGGTGATTCTGGTACCCCTCTATTCTGCAACGAGATCTGTTGCCTCTGGTCCTCAACTGGGCCTCACCTGGACCTAGTGAATATGCTCCATCTGGGCCTCACCTGGACCTGGTAACTCTGGTCCCTACCTGGGCATCATCGGGACATGGTTCCACTGCATGGCCTGCACGTTGGCCTCACCTGGACCTGGTAAATCTGGTCCCTACCTGGGCATCATCGTGACAAGGTTCCTCTGCATGGCCTGCAGGTTGGCCTCACCTTGACCTGGTGAGTGGGGTTGCCACCTGTGCCTCACCCATACCTGGTGACACAGGTCCCCACGTGGGCCTCACTTGGACCTGGTGAATATGGTCCTTACTTGGTCCTCACCCGGAACTGGTAACTCTGGTCATCATCTGGGAATCTCCTGGACCTTGTGAATCTGGTCCCCATCTGGGCCTCACCCAGTCCTGGTGACTTTGTTCCCCACGTGGACCTGATTGCTGTGGACTCCTTCTTGGCCTCACCTGGAACTGGTGACTCTGATCCTAAGTGGGCCTCACCCAGATCTAGTGACTCTGGTCCTCTCCTATGGACAATTATGACCTGGATACTCTTCCACACCTGAGCCTCACCTGGACATGATGACTCTGGATCCCCTCAGGGCCTCACCCTGGCATGATGACTCTGGTCCCCATCCGGATGTCACCTAGACCAGGTGAATCTGGTATCCCTCTAGGCCTCAACTTGACCTGGTGACTCTGGTCCTCAACTGGGCCTCAACGGGACCTAGTGAACATGCTCCCCACCTGCGCCTCATCTGGACTTGGTGACTCTGGTTCTACCTGGGCATCATCGGGACAAGGTTATTCTATTCCCCACTGGGACTGACCTCATCCTGGTAACTCTGGTCCTGACTTTGGCCTCTTCTGTACCAGGTGACTCTGGCTCCACCTGGGCCTCACCTGTAACTGGTGACTCTGATCCTAAGCATGGCCTCACCTGACTTGGTGACTGTGGTTCCCATCTGGACCTCACCCGGACCTCATGTCTCTGGTCCCACCTGGGCCTCACCAGGACCTGGTGTCTCTGGTACCCACCTGGTTAGCATTGGGATATGGTTACACTGTTCACTAACAGTGACCCAGCCGGACCTATTAACTCTGGCCTTCACCTGGGCCACACCTGGTCATGGTGACACTGGTTCCCACCTGGGTCTTACCTGGAAATGGTGAGTCGGATCCCCACCTGGTCCTCACCTGTAACTGGTGATTCTCGTTCCCAATTGGACATCATGTGGACCTGGTAGCTGCAGTGTTTCTAGATTCTCATGTACCTCGTGACTCTGGTCCCCACCAGGGCCTCACCGGGACCTGGTGAGTGTGGTTGCCACCTGCGCCTCACATGGACCTGGTGATTCTGGTCTGCACCTGAGACTAACCTGGAATTGGTGACTGTGGTCCCCACCTGGTCTTCACCTGGATTTGGGGACTCCGGTCCCCATCTGGGCCTCACCTGTCCCTGATGACCATGGTCCTCAACTGGGCACAATTGGGACCCGGACTGTGTTCCACAACTGGACCTCACCTGGACCACATGACTCTGGTCCCCCTCTGGGTCTCACCGTTCCCTAGTGACTGTGAACCCCACTTTGGCCTGACTTGGACCTCCTGACACTTGTTGCCACTTGTGCCTGACCTCGAACTCTTGACTCTGGTTCTTTCAAGGTCCTCCCTTGTACCTGGTGATCCTGGTCCCCACCAGGGCCTCACCTGGACGTGGTGACACTTGTCACCACGGAGGACTCACCTGGACCTGCTTACTATGTTCCACTCCTGGGCCTCAAGTAGACCTGTTGACCATGGTCCCCAAGCCGGCCTCACATGGACCTGTTGCCTCTGATCCCCACCGAGGCCTCACGTGTACCTGGTAACTCTGGTCCTTACCTGGGCCTCAACTGGACCTAGTGACTCTGGTCCCCAAATGGGCTTCACCTGGATCTGGTGACTCTGGTCCACACCTGGACCTCTCCTGGACCTGGTGACTCTCTTTCCAACATGGACCTCACTTGGATCTGGTGACTTTGGTCCTCAGTTTGGCCTCACCTGGACCTGGTATCTCTCGTCCCCCTTTTGACGTAACTCAGAACTGCTGAATCTTGCCCCACCTTGGCCGCACTCAGACCTGGTGACTCTTGTCCCCAGCTATGCCTCAATTCGACCTGATGAATCTGGTCCACACGTGGGCCTCACATGGACCTGCGACTCAGCTGGATAGAGTGGCTCTGGTTCCCACAAGGGGTTCACCTGATAAAGCTGACTGGGGTGTGTTTCTATGCCTCAACAGGACCTAGTGATTCTGTTCCCCATCTGGGCCTGCATGGCCCTAGTGACTCTGGTCCTCACCCAGGCATCACTGAGACCTAGATACTCTATACCCCACATGAGCCTCACTTTGACCAGGGACCTCTGGTCCCATTCTGGGCCACAAACTAAATGGTTACTTTGGTTCCCTCTCTGGGCCTCACCCTTACCTGGTGACTCTGGTCACCCCTTGGGGTTCACTTGGGACTGGTGATTATGGTCCTTAGCTGGTCCGAACCGGACTCTGGTGACTGGTCGCCACCTGGGCTTCACCTGGACTTGGTGAATCCTGTTGCCACATGCACCTCACCTGGACCTTGTGACTGTGGTCCCACGTGGACCTCACCTGGATCTGGTGGCTCTGGTTCCCATATGGGGCTCTCCTGGACCTGCTTCCTGTGGTCTCCATCTGGCCTCACCTGGAACACAATGACTCTGATCCATATTTGGGCCTCTCCTGGACCTGTTGACTCTGGTCCTTACCTGGGCATCATTGGGACCTGGATACTCTCTTATATACCTGGGCCTCACCTGGACCTGGTGACTGTGGTCCCACCTGGGCCTCACCTGGGCGAGGTGACTGGTTCCCACAGGGACCTCTCCTGGACCTGGTGACTCAGGTCCTCACATGGGCATCATGGGACCTGGTTTCTCAGTTCCATATCGGGGCCTCACCTGGACCTAGTGATTCTCGTCCCCCTCTGGGCCTCTTCCTGACGTGCTGACTCTGGTTCCCACCTGGATATCATCAGAAACCGGGGACTATGGTCCCCCTCTGGGACTCACCCAGAGCTGGGCACAATGGTCCTCAGCTGGGCCTCAACAGGACCTGGTGAATCTACTCCTCACTTAGACCTCGTCTGGACCTGTGACTCTTTTCCCACCTGACATCAATGGGACATGGTTACTGTGTTCCTCACCTGGGCCTCACCTGGACATGATAACTTTCCTCCACACTTTGGCCTCAACTGTTCCTGATGACTCTGGTCCCCCCACCTAGGCCTCAATCTTGACCTGGTGACTGTGGTCCCAACCTCGGTCTCACCTGGATCTGGTGACTCTCGTTCCCACATGAACCAAACCTGGACCTGGTGACTGTGGTGTTCTTGTAGACTCACATTTACCTGGTGACTGGTATCCCCACTAGGGCCTCACCTGGATCTGGTGACTTTGGCCTGCAGGTTCGCCTCACCTGGACCTGGTGAGTGGGGTGGCCACCTGGGCCTCACCCAAACCTGGTGAGTCAGGTCCCCACGTGGGCCTCTTGGACCTGCTAATCTGGTCCTTACCTGGTCCTCTCCAAGACCCGGGTACTCTGGTCCCCAACTGGGCCTCACCTGGACCTGGTGATTCTGGTCCCCATCTAGGCCTCACCCAGTCCTGGTGACTTTGTTCCCCACCTGGACCTGATTGCTGTGGACTCTTTCTTGGCCTCACCTGGAACTGGTGACTCTGATCCTATCTGCGCGTCACCCAGACCTGGTGACTCTGGTCCTCACCTGGGCATCATTGGTACCTGGTGACTCTGTTCCACACCTGAGCCTCACCTAGTCATGATGACTCTGGAACCGCTCTGGGCCTCACCCTGACCTGGTGATTCTGGTCCACATCTGGATGTCACCTGGACCAGGTGATTCTGGTACCCCTCTAGGCCTCAACCAGATCTGTTGACTCTGGTCCTCAACTGGTCCTCACCTGTCCCTAGTGAATATGCTCCGTCTGGGCCTCATTTGGACCTGGTGACTCTGGTCCCTACCTGGGCATCATCGGGACATGGTTCCACTGCATGGCCTGCAGGTTGTCTTCACCTGGACCTGGTAACTCTGGTCCCTACCTGGGCATCAACGGGACATGATTCCTCTGCATGGCCTGCAGGTTGGCCTCACCTGGACCTGGTAAGTCTATTCCCTACATGGCCATCATCGGGACATGGTTCCTCTGCATGGCCTGCATGTTGGCCTCACCTGGACCTGGTTAGTGGGGTTTTCACCAGTGCCTCACCCATACCTGATGACACAGGTCCCCACGTGCGCATCACTTGGACTGGTGAATCTGACCCTTACCTGGTCCTCACCTGGAACTGGTAAGTCTGGTCACCACCTGGGAATCACCTGGGCCTGGTGAATCTGGTCCCCATGTGGGCCTCACCCAGTCCTGGTGACTTTGTTCCCCATCTGGGCCTGATTGCTGTGGACTCCTTCTTGGCCTCACCTGGAACTGGTGACTCTGATCCTAACTGGGCCTCACCCAGAACTGGTGACTCTGGTACTCAGCTGTGTTCCATTATGACATGGATAATTTGTTCCAACCTGAGCCTCACCTGGATATGATGACCCTGATCCCCTCTGGGCCTCAGCCTGACATGGGGACACTGGTCCCCATCTGGATGTCACCTAGACCAGGTGAAACTGGTACCCCTCTAGGCCTCAACTTGACCTGGTGACTCTGGACCTCAACTGGGTCTCACCGGGACCTAGTGAACATGCTCCCCACCTGCGACTCATCTGGACCTGGTAACTCTGGTCCCTACCTGGGCATCATCGGGACATGGTTCCTTTGCATGGCCTGCAGGTTGGCCTCACCTAGACCTGGTGAGTGGGGTTGCCACCTGGGTCTCACCCATACCTGGTGACTCAGGTCCCCACGTGAGACTCTTGGACCTGGTAAATCTGGTCCTTACCTGTTCCTCTCCCAGATCCGGGGACTCTGGTCACCACCTGGGCTCACCTTGTCCTGGTGGATCTGGTCCCCATCTGGGCCTCACCCAGTCCATGTGACTTTGTTCCCCACCTGGACCTGATTGCTTTGGACTGTTTCATGGCCTCACCTGGAACTGGTGACTGAGATCCTATCTGCGCGTCACCCAGTCATGGTGACTCTGGTCCTCACCAGGGCATCATTGGTACCTGGTGACTCTGTTCCACACCTGAGCCTCACCTGGACATGTTGACTCTGGAACCTCTCTGGGCCTCACCCTGACCTGTTGACTCTGGTCCCCATCTGGATGTCACCTTGACCAGGTGAATCTGGTACCCCTCTGGGCCTCAACTAGACCTGGTGACACTGGTCCTCAACTGGGCGTCACCGGGACCTAGTGAATATGCTCCCCACCTGCGCCTCATCTGGACCTGGTGACTCTGGTTCTACCTGGGCATCATCGGGTCATGGTTACTCTATTCCCCACTGGGACTGACCTGATCCTGGTAACTCTGGTCCTGACTTTTGGCTCTTCTGTACCAGGTGACTCTGGCTCCACCTGGGCCTCACCTGGAACTGTTGAATCTGATCCTAAGCATGGACTCACCTCACCTGATGTCTGTGGTGCCCATGGGACCTCACCTGGTCCTCATGTCTCTGGTCTCACCTGGACCTCACCAGGACTTGGTGTCTCTCGTACCCACCTGGGTAGCATCAGGATATGGTTACACTGTTCACTAACAGTGACCCAGCCGGACCTATTAACTCTGGTCTTCACCTGGGCCACACCTGGACATGGTGACACTGGTTCCCACCTGGGTCTCACCTGGACATGGTGACTCGGATCCCCAAAGGGTCCTCACCTGTAACTGGTGATTCTCGTTCCCACATGGACATCATGTGGACCTGGTGGCTGCAGTGTTTCTAGATTCTCATGTACCTCGTGACTCTGGTCCCCACCAGGGTCTCACCGGGACCTGGTGAGTGTGGTTGCCACCTGCACCTCACCTGGACTTGGTGATTCTGGTCTGCATCTGAGACTACCCTGGATCTGGTGACTATGGTCCCAATCTGGGCTTTACCTGGATTTGGGCACTCCGATTCCCATCTGGGCCTCACCTGCCCCTGTTGACCATGGTCCTTAACTGGGCAAAATTGGGACCCGGTGGCTGTGTTCCACACCTGGACCTCACCTGGACCAGGTTACTCTGGTCCCCCTCTGGGTCTCACCGTGCTCTAGTGACTGTGAACCCCACTTTGGCCTGACTTGGACCTGCTGACCCTGGTTGCCACCTGCGCCTGACCCGAACTGTTGACTCTGGTTCTTTCAAGGGCCTCCCCTCTACCTGGTGATCCTGGTCCCCACCTGGGCCTCACCTGGACCTGGTGACTGTTGTCACCACCGGGGACTCACTTGGACCTGGTTACAGTGTTCCACACTGGGCCTCAAGTAGAACTCTTGACCATGGTCCCCAAAACTGTCTCACATGGACCTGTTGCCTCTGATACCTACCGGCGCCTCACGTGTACCTGGTAACTCTGGTCCTCACCTGGGCCTCATCTGGACCTAGTGATTCTAGTCCCCACCTGGGCTTCACCTCGATCTGGTGACTCTGGTCCCCACCTGGACTTCACCTGGATCTGGGGACTCTGGTCCCCACCTGGACCTCTCCTGCACCTGGTGACTCTCTTTCCAACATGGTCCTCACCTGGATCTGGTGACTCTGGTCCTCAGTTTGGCCTCACCTGGACCTGGTGTCTCTCGTCGCCACTTTGACCTAACTCAGAACTGTTGAATCTTGCCCCACCTAGGCCGCACCCAGACCTGGTGACTCTTGTCCCCAGCTATGCCTCTATTCATTCTGATGAATCTTGTTCTAACGTGGGCCTCACATGGACCTGGGACTCAGCTGGATAGAGTGGCTCTGGTTCCCACAAGGGGCTCACCTGATACTGCTGAATGTGGTCTTATTCTATGTCTCACCAGGACCTAGTGATTCGGTTCCCCATCTGGGCCTGCATGGCCCTTGGTACTCTGGTCCTCACCCAGGCATCATTGGGACCTGGATACTCTGTTCCACACCTGGACCTCACTTTGACCAGTGACCTCTGGTCCCATTCTGGGCCTCAAACTAAACTGGTCACTCTGGTTCCACTCTGGGCCTCACCCTTACCTGGTGACTCTGGTCACCCCTTGGGCTTCACTTGGCCCTGGTGAATCTAGTCCTTAGCTGGTCCGCACCTGGATCTGGTGACTGGTCGCCACCTGGGCCTAACCTGGGCTTGGTGAATCCTGTTGCCATCTGCGCCTCCCCTGGACCTTGTGACAGTGGTCCCACCTGGATCTCACCTGGATCTGGTGGCTCTGGTTCCCATATGGGGGTCTCCTGGACCTGGTTCCTGTGGTCTCCATCTGGCCTCACCTGGAACCCAATGACTCTGATCCATATTTGGGCCTCTCCTGGACCTGTTGACTCTGTCCTTACCTTGGCATTATTGGGACCTGGATACACTCTTTTATACCTGAACTTCACCTGGACCTGGTGACTGTGGTCCCACCTGGCCTCACCTGGACGAAGTGACCGGTTCCCACAGGGACCTCACCTGGACCTGGTGACCCATGTCCTCATATGGGCATCATGGGTCCTGCTTTCTCAGGTCCACATTGGGGCCTCACCTGGACCTAGTGATTCTCGTCCCCCTCTGGGCCTCACCCTGACGTGGTGACTCTGGTCCCCACCTGGATATCACCAGAACCGGGTGACTCTGGTCCCCTTCTGGGACTCACCCAGACCTGGGGACACTGGTCCTCAACTGGGCCTCAACAGGACCTGGTGAATCTACTCCTCACTTAGACCTCGTCTGGACCTGTGTCTCTTTTCCCACCTGACATCAATGGGACATGGTTACTCTGTTCCCCAACTGAGCCTCACCTGGATATGATAGCTTTGCTCCACACTTTGGCCTCAACTGGTCCTGATGACTCTGGTCCCCCGACCTAGGCCTCAATCTGGACCTGGTGACTGTGGTCCCCAGCTGGGTCTCACCTGGACTGGTGACTCTGGTTCCCACATGAACGACACTGGCACTGGTGACTGTGGTGTTCTTGTAGACTCATATTTACCTGGAGACTCCGGTCCACACTAGGTCCTCACATGGATCTGGTGACTCTAGCCTGCAGGTTGGCCTCACCTGGACCTGGTGAGTGGGGTTGCCACCTGGGCCTCACCCATACCTGGTGACCCACGTACCCTCCTGGGCCTCTTGGACTTGGTGAATCTGATCCTTACCTGGTCCTCTCCAAGACCCGGGGACTCTGGTCCCCAACTGGGCCTCACCTGGACCTGGTGAATCCGGTCCCCATCTGGGACTCACCCAGTCCTGGTGACTTTGTTCCCCATCTGGACCTGAATGCTGTGTACTCTTTTTGGCCTCACCTGAAAATGGTGACTCTGACCTTTTCTGCGCGTCCCCCAGACCTTGTGACTCTGTTCCTCACCTGGGCATCATCGGGACATGGTTCCACTGCATGAACTGCAGGTTGGCCTCACCTGGTCCTGGTAATTCTGGTCTCTACCTGGGCATCATAGGGATATGGTTCCACTGCATGGCATGCAGGTTGGACTCACCACGACCTCGTGACTCTGGGCCCTCCCTGGGCATCATCGGGACATGGTTCCGCTGCATGGCCTGCAGGTTGGCCTCACCTGGACCTGGTAACTCTGGTCCCTACCTGGGCATCATCGGGACACGGTTCCTCTGCAAGGCCTGCAGGCTGGCCTCACCTGGACCTGGTGAGTTTGGTTGCCACCTGGGCCTCGCCCATACCTGTTGAACCAGGTCCCCACGTGGGCCTCTTGGACCTGGTGAATCTGGTCCTTATCTGGTCCTCTCCCAGACCCGGGGACTCTGGTCACCACCTGGGCCTCACCTGGACCTGGTGAATCTGGGCCCCATCTGGGCCTCACCCAATCCTGGTGAATTTGTTCCCCACCTGGACCTGAATGCTGTGGACTCCTTCTTGGCCTCAGCTGGAACTGGTGACTCTGATCGTATCTGCACGTCACGCAGATCTGGTGACTCTGGTCCTCACCTGGGCATCATTGGTACCTGGTGACTCTGTTCCACACCTGAGCCTCACCTGGACATGATGACTCTGGAACCTCTCTGGGCCTCACCCTGACGTGGTGACTCTGGTCCCCATCTGGATGTCACCTGGTCCAGGTGATTCTGGTACCACTCTAGGACTCAACCAGATCTGATGATGTGATCCTCAACTGGGCCTCACCTGCACCTAGTGAATATGCTCCATCTGGGCCTCATTTGGACCTGGTGACTCTGATCCCTCCTGGGCATCATCTGGACATTGTTCCATTGCATGGCCTGCAGGTTGGCCTCACCTGGACCTGGTAACTCTGGTTCCTACCTAGGCATCATCAGGACATGTTCCACTGCATGGCCTGCAGTTTGGCCTCACCTGAACCTGAGAACTCTAGTCCCTACCTCGGCATCATCGGGACATGGTTCCTCTGCATGGCCTGCAGGTTGGCCTCACCTGGACCTGGTGAGAGGGGTTGTCACTTGGGCCTCACACATGCCTGGTGACACAGGTCCCCACGTGGGCCTCCCTTGGACCTGGTGAATCTGGTCCTTACCTGGTCCTGTCCCGGAAATCTTAACTCTGTTCACCACCTGGGAATCACCTGGACCTGGTGAATCTGGTACCCATCTGGGCCTCACCCAGTCCTCGGGACTTTGTTCCCCACCTGGACCTGATTGCTGTGGACTCTTTCTTGGCCTCACCTGGAACTGGTGACTCTGATCCTATCTGCGCGTCACCCAATCCTGGTGACTCTGGTCCTCACCTGGGCATCATTGGTACCTGGTGACTCTGTTCCACACCTGAGCTTCACCTGGACATGATGACTCTGGAACCATTCTGAGCCTCACCCTGACATGGTGACTCTGGTCCCCATCTGGATGTCACCTGGACTAGGTGTTTCTGGTACCCCTCTAGGCCTCAACCAGATCTGGTGACTCTGGTCTTCAACTGGGCCTCACTGGGACTTAGTGATCATGCTCCCCTCCTGCGCCCCATGTGGACCTGATGACTCTAGTTCTACCTGGGCATCATCGGGACATGGTTACACTATTCCCCACTCGGACTGACCCGATCCTGGTAACTCTGGTCCGGACTTTGGCCTCTTCTGTACCAAGTGACTCTGGCTCCACCTGGGCCGCACCTGTAACTGGTGATGCTGATCCTAATCATGGTATCACCTGACCTGGTGACTGTAGTTCCCATCGAGACCTCACCTGGATCTCATGTCTCTGGTCCCACCTGGGGCTCACCAGGTCCTGGTGTCTCTGGTACCCACCTGGGTAGCATCAGGATATGGTTACACTCTACACTAACAGCGACCCACCCGGACCTATCAACTCTGGTCTTCACCTGGGCCACTCCTGGACATGGTGACACTGGTTCCCACCTGGGTCTCACCTGGACATGGTGAGTCGGATCCCCACCTGGGCCTCACCTATAACTTGTGATTCTCGTTCCCACATGAACATCATGTGGACCTGGTGGCTGCAGTGTTTCTAGATTCTCATGTACCTCGTGACTCTGGTCCCCACCAGGGTCTCACCGGGACCTGGTGAGTGTGGTTGCCACCTGCACCTCACCTGGACCTGGTGATTCTGGTCTGCACCTGAGACAAACCTGGAGCTGGTGACTGTGGTCCCCAACTTGGCTTCACCTGGATTTGGTGACTCCAGTCCCCATCTGGGCCACACCTGGCCCTGTTGAACATGGTCCTCAACTGGGCAAAATTGGGACCTAGAGACTCTGTTCCACAACGGGAGCTCACCTGGACCAGGTGACTCTGCTCCCCCTCTGAGTCTCAACCTGCCTTAGTGACTGTAAACCCCATTTTGGCCTGACATGGACCTGCTGACCCTGGTTGCCACCTGCGACTGACCTGGAACTGTTGACTCTGGTTCTTTCAAGGGCCTCCCCTGTACCTGGTGATCCTGGTCCCCACTTGGGCCTCATCTGGACGTGGTGCCTCTTGTCACCACCGGGGTCTCACATGGACCTGGTTACTGTGTTCCCCACCTGGGCCTAATGTAGACCTGTTGACCATGGTCCCCAAGCCCGCCTCACATGGACCTCTTGCCTCTGATCACCACCGGGGCCTCAAGTGTACCTGGTAACTCTGGCCCTAACCTAGGCTTCATCTGGACCTAGTGAGTCTGGTCCCCACCTGGGCTTCACCTGGATCTGGTGACTCTGGTCCCCACCTGGAATTCACCAGGATCTGGTGACTCTGGTCCCCACCTGGACCTCTCCTGGACGTGGTGACTCTCTTTCCAACATGGACCTCACCTGGATCTGGTGACTCTGGTCTCAGTTTGGCCTCACCTGGACCTGGTGTCTCTCGTCCCCACATGGACCTATCTCACAACTGCTGAATCTCACTCCACCTAGGCCAACCCAGACCTGGTGACTCTTGTCCCCAGCTATGCCTCAATTCGACCCGATGAATCTGGTCCTCACGTGGGCCTCACATGGACCTGGGACTCAGCTGGATAGAGTGGCTCTGGATCCCACATGGGGCTCACCTGATACTGGTGACTGTGGTCTTATTCTATGCCTCACCAGGACCTAGTGATTCTGTTCCCCATCTGCGCCTGCATGGCCCTAGTGACTCTGGTCCTCACCCAGGCATCATTGGGACCTGGATACTCTATTCCACACCTGGGCCTCACTTGACCAGGGACCTCGGGTCCCACTCTGGGCCTCAAACTAAACTGGTTACTCTGGTTCCCCCTCTGAACCTCACCCTTACCTGGTGACTCTGGTCACCCCTTGGGCTTCACCTGGGCCTTGTGAATCTGATCCTTAGCAGATCCGCACCTGGATGGTGACTGGTCGCCAACTGGGCCTCACCTGGACTTGGTGAATCCTGTTGCCACCTCGCCTCACTTGGTCCTTGTAACTGTGGTCCCACCTGGAACTCACCTGGATCTGGTTGCTCTGGTTCCCATATGGAGCTCCCCTGGAACTGGTTCCTGTGGTCTCCATCTGACCTCACCTGGATCACAATGACTCTGATCCATATTTGGGCCTCTCTTGGACCTTTTGACTCTGGTCCTTACCTGGGCATCATTGGGACCTGGAAAATCTCTTATATACTTGGGCCTCACCTGGACCTGGTGACTGTGGTCCCACCTGGGCCTCACCTGGACGAGGTGATGGGTTCCCACAGGGACCTCACCTGGACCTGGTGACTCAGGTCCTCATATGAGCATCATGGGACCTGGTTTCTCAGTTCCACATCGGGGCCTCACCTGGACCTAGTGACTCTCGTCCCCCTCTGGGCCTCACCCTGACGTGGTGACTCTTGTCCCCATCTGGATATCACCAGAACCGGGTGACTCTGGTCCCCCTCTGGGACTAACCCAGAGCTGGGGACACTGGTCCTCAAGTGGATCTCAACAGTACCTCTTGAATCTATTCCTCACTTAGGTCTCGTCTGAACCTTGTGACTCTTTTCCCACCTGGCATCAACGGGACATGGTTCCTCTGTTCCCCACCTGGGCCTCACCTAGAAATGATAACTTTGCTCTACACTTTTGCCTCAACGGGTCCTGATGACTCTGGTCCCCCAACGTAGGCCTCAATCTGGACCCAGTGACTGTGGTCCCCACCTGGATCTCACCTGGAACTGGTGACTCTCATCCTAACTGGGCCTAACTCAATCTGCTGAATCTGGTCCTCCCCTCTGGACCATTATGAACTGGATACTCTGTTCCACACCTGAGCCTCACCTGGACATGATGACTCTGGATCCACTCTGGGCCTCACCCTTACCTGGTGACTCTGGTCACCCATTGGGCTTCATTGAGTCCCCACTAGGGCCTCACGTGAATCAGGTGACTTGGCCTGCAGGTTGGCCTCACATGGACCTGGTTATTGGGGATAACACTTGGGCCTATCCCATACCTGGTGACTCAGGTCTCCACGTGGGCCTCTTGGACCTGGTAAATCTGGTCCTTACCTGGTCCTCTCCCAGACATTGGGACTCTGGTCACCACCTGGGCCTCACCTGGCCCTGGTGAATCTGGTCCCCATCTGGGCCTCACCCAGTCCTGGTGGCTTTGTTCCCAACCGGGACCTGATTGCTGTGGACTCTTTCTTGGCCTCACCTGGAACTGGTGATTCTGATCCTATCTGCGCGTCACCCAGACCTGGTGACTCTGGTCCTCACCTGGGCATCATTGGTTCATGGTGACTCTATTCTACACCTGAGCCTCACCTGGACATGATGATTCTGGAACCTCTCTGGGACTCACCCTGACCTGGTGACTCTCGTCCCCATCTGGATGTCACCTGGACCAGGGGATTCTGGTACCCCTCTAGGCCTCAACCAGATATGGTGGCTCTGGTCCTCAACTGGGCCTCACCTGGACCTAGTGAATATGGTCCATCTTGGCCTCATTTGGACCTGGTGAATCTGGTCCCTACCTGGGCATCATAGGGATATGGTTCCACTGCATGGCCTGCAGGTTGGCCTCACCTGGACCTTGTAACTCTGGTCCCTACCTGGGCATCATCGGGCATTGTTCCACACATGGCCTGCAGGTTGGCATCACCTGGACCTGGTAACTCTAGTCCCTACCTGGGCATCATCGGCACATGGTTCCTCTGCATGGCCTGCATGTTGGCATCACCCCCGACCTGGTGAGTGGGGTTGTCACCTGTGCCTCACCCATGCCTGGTGACACAGGTCCCCACGTGGGCCTCACTTGGACCGGGTGAATCTGGTCCTTACCTTGTTCTCACCCGAAACTCGTAACTCTGGTCACCACCTGGGAATCACCTGGGCCTGGTGTTTCTGGTCCCCATCTGGGCGTCATCCAGTCCTGGTGACATTGTTCCCCACCTGGACCTGATTGCTGTGGACTCTTTCTTGGCCTCACCTGGAACTGGTGACTCTGATCCTATCTGCACGTCACCTAGACCTGGTGACTCTGGTCCTCACCTGGACATGATTGGTACCTGGTGACTCTGTTCCACACCTGAGCATCACCTGGACATGATGAAACTGGAACCTCTCTGGGCCTCACCCTAACCTGGTGACTCTGGTCTCCATATGGATGCCACTTGGACCAGGTGATTCTGGTACCCCTCTAGTCCGGAAGGAGTTGGTGCCTCTGGTCCTCAACTGGGCCTCACCTGGACCTAGTGAATATGCTCCATCTGGGCCTCACCTGGACCTGGGATGTCTGGTCCCTACCTGGGCATCATCGCGACATGGTTCCACTGCATGGCCTGCACGTTGGCCTCACCTGGACCTGGTAAATCTGGTCCCTACCTGGGCATCATCGTGACACTGTTCCTCTTCATGGCCTGCAGGTTGGTCTCACCTTGACCTGGTGAGTGGGGTTGCCACCTGTGCCTCACCCATACCTGGTGACACAGGTCCCCACTTGGGCCTCACTAGGACCTGGTGAATATGGTCCTTACTTGGTCCTCACCCGGAACTGGTAACTCTGGTCATCATCTGGGAATCTCCTGGACCTTGTGAATCTGGTCCCCATCTGAGCCTCACCCAGTCCTGGTGACTTTGTTCCCCACCTGGACTTGATTGCTGTGAACTCCTTATTGGCCTCACCTGGAACTGGTGCCTCTGATCCTAACTGGCCTCACCCAGATCTGGTGACTCTGCTCCTCACCTGTGGACCATTATGACCTGGATACTCTGTTCCACACCTGAGCCTCACCTGGTCATGATGACTCTGGATCCCCTCTGGGCCTCAGCCTGATATGGTGACTCTGGTCCCCATCTGGATATCACCAAGACCAGGTGAATCTGGTACCCCTCAATGCCTCAACTAGACCTGGTGTCCCTGGTCTTCAACTGGGCCTCAACGGGACCTAGGGAACATGCTCCCCACCTGCGCCTCATCTGGACCTGGTGACTCTGATTCTACCTGGGCATCATCGGGACAAGGTTACTTTATTACCCACTGGGACTGACCTGATCCTGGTAACTCTAGTCCTGACTTTGACCTCTTATGTACCAGGTGACTCTGGCTCCACCTGGGCCTCACCTGTAACTGGTTACTGTGACCTAAGCATGGCCTCACCTGACCTGGTGACTGTGGTTCCCATCGGGATCTCACCTGGACCTCATGTCTCTTGTCCCACCTGGGCTTCACCAGGCCCTGGTGTCTCTGGTCCCCACCTGGGTAGCATCAGGTATGGTTACACTGTTCACTAACAGTGACCCAGCCGGACCTATTAACTGTGGTCTTCACCTGGGGAACACCTGGACATGGTGATACTGGTTCCCACCTGGGTCTCACCTGGACATGGTGAGTCGGATCCCCACCTGGTCCTCACCTGTAACTGGTGATTCTCGTTCCCACATGGGCATCATGTGGACCTGGTGGCTGCATTGTTTCTAGCTTCTCATGTACCTCGTGACTCTGGTCCCCACCAGGGCCTCACCGGGACCTGGTGAGTGTGGTTGCCTCCTGCACCTAACCTGGATCTGGTGATTCTGGTCTGCACCTGAGACTACCCTGGATCTGGTGACTGTGGTCCCCACCTGGGCTTCACCTGGATTTGGGGACTCCGGTCCCCATCTGGGCCTCACCTGGCCCTGTTGACCATGGTCCTCAACTGGGCAAAATTGGGACCATGTGACTGTGTTCCACAACTGGACCTCACCTGGACCAGGTGACTCTGGTCCCCCTCTGGGTCTCACCGTGCCCTAGTGACTGTGAACCCCACTTTGGCCTGACTTGGACCTGCTGACCCTGGTTGCCACCTGTGCCTGACCTCGAACTGTTGACTCTGGTTCTTTCAAGGGCCTCCCCTGAACCTGGTGATCCTGGTGCCCACCTGGGCCTCACCTGCACGTGGTGTCTCTTGTCACCACCGGGGACTCACCTGGACCTGCTTACTGTGTTCCAAACCTGGGCCTCAAGTACACCTCTTGACCATGGTCCCCAAGCTCGCCTTAAATGGACCTGTTGCCTCAGATCCCCACTGGGGCCTCACGAGTACCTGGTAACTCTGGTACTCACCTGGGCGTCATCTGAACCTAGTGACTCTGTTCCCCACCTGGACTTCACCTGGTTTTGGTGACTCTGGTCCCCACCTGGAACTCACCTGTATCTGGTGACTCTGGTCTCAGTTTGGCCTCACCTGTACTGAGTCTCTCCTCCCCACTTTGACCTAACTCAGAACTGCTGAATCTTGCCCCACCTAGGCCGCACCAAGACCTGATGACTCTTGTCCCCAGCTATGCCTCAATTCGACCTGATGAATCTGGTCCTCACGTGGGCCTCACATGGACCTGGGACTCAGCGGGATAGAGTGGCTCTGGTTCCCACAAGGGGCTCACCTGATACTGGTGACTGTGTTCTTATTCTATGCCTCACCGGGAACTAGTGATTCTGTTCCCCATCTGGGCTTGCATGGCCCTAGTGACTCTGGTCCTCACCCAGGCATCATTGGGACCTGGATACTCTATTCCACACGTGGGCCTCACTTTGTCCAGGGACCTCTGGTCCCATTCTGGGCCTCAAACTAAACTGGTAACTCTGGTTCCCCCTCTGGGCCTCACCCTTACCTGGTGACTCTCGTCACCCCTTGGGCTTCACTTGGGCCTGGTGAATCTGGTTCCCATCTGGGCCTCACCCAGTCCTCGGGGCTTTGTTTCCCACCTGGACCTGATTCCTATGAACTCTTTCTTGGTCTCACCTGAACTGGTGACTCTGATCCTATCTGCAGGTCACCCAGACATGGTGACTCTGGTCCTCACCTGTGGACCATTATGACCTGGATACTCTGTTCCACACGTGAGCCTCACCTGCACATGATGACTCTGGATCCCCTCTGGGCCTCAGCCTGACATGGTGACTCTGGTCCCCATCTGGATGTCACCTAGACCAGGTGAATCTGGTACCCCTCCAAGCCTCAACTAAACCTGGTGACTCTGGTCCTCAACTTGGCCTAACCGGGACCGAGTGAATATGCTCCCCACCTGCACCTCATCTGGACCTGGTAACTCTGGTTCTACCTGGGCATCAGCGAGACATGGTTACTCTCTTCCACACTGGGACTGACCTGATCCTGGTAACTCTGGTCCTGACTTTGGCCTCTTCTGTACCAGGTGACTCTGGCTCCACCTGGGCCTCACCTGTAACTGGTGACTCTGATCCTAATCATGGCCTCACCTGACCTGGTGACTGTGGTTCCCATTGGAACCTCACCTGGACATCGTGTCTCTGGTCCCACCTGGGCCACACCAGGAGCTGGTGTCTCTGGTACCCTCCTGGGTAGCATCAGGATATGGTTACACTGTTCACTAATAGTGACCCAGCCAAACCTATTAACTCTGGTCTTCACCTGGGCCACACCAAGACATGGTGACACGGGTTCCAACCTGGGTCTCAGCTGGACATGGGGAGTCGGATCCCCACCTGGTCCTCACCTGTAACTGGTGATTCTCATTCCAGCATGGACATCATGTGGACCTGGTTGCTGCAGTGTTTCTAGCTTCTCATGTACCTCGTGACTCTGTTCCCACCAGGGCCTCACCGGGACCTGGTGAGTGTGGTTGCCACCTGCAACTCACCTGGACCTGGTGATTCTCGTCTGCACCTGAGACTACCCTGGATCTGGTGACTGTGGTTCCCTCCTGGGCTTCACCTGGATTTGGGGACTCCGGTCCCCATCTGGACCTCATCTGGCCCTGTTGACCATGGTCCTCAACTGGGCATAATTGGGACCCTGTGTCTGTGTTCCATAACTGGACCTCATCTGGACCAGGTGACTCTGGTCCTCCTATGGGTCTCACCGTGCCCTAGTGACTGTGAACCCCACTTTGGCCTGGCTTCGACCTGCTGACCCTGGTTGCCACCTGCGCCTGACCTGGAACTGTTGACTCTGGTTCTTTCAAGGGCCTCCCCTTTACCTGGTGATCCTGGTGCCCTCCTGGTCCTCACCTGCACGTGGTGACTCTTGTCACCACCGGGGACTCACCTGTACCTGCTTACTGTGTTCCATTCCTGGGCCTCAAGTACACCTCTTGACCATGGTCCCCAAGCCCGCCTAACATGGACCTGTTGCCTCTGATCCCCACCGGAGCCTCACGTGTACCTGGTAACTCTGGTCCTCACCTGGGCCTCATCTGTAACTAGAGACTATGGTCCCCACCTGGAATTCAACTGGATCTGGTGACTCTGGTCCCCACCTGGACATTACCTGGATCTGGTGACTCTGGTCCCCACCTGGACCTCTCCTGGACCTGGTGACTCTCTTTCCAACATGGACCTCACCTGGATCTGGTGACTCTGGTCCTCAGTTTGGCCTCCCCTGGACCTGGTGTCTCTCGTCCCCACTTTGACCTAAGTCAGAACTGCTGAATCTTGCCTCACCTAGGCCGCACCCAGACCTGGTGACTCTTGTCCCCAGCTATGCCTCAATTCGACCTGATGAATCTGGTCCTCACGTGGGCCTCACATAGACCTGGGACTGAGCTGGATAGAGAGGCTCTGGTTCCCACAAGGGGCTCCCCTGATACTCGTGACTGCGTTCTTATTCTATGCCTCACCAGGACCTAGTGATTCTGTTCCCCATCTGGGCTTGCATGGCCCTAGTGACTCTGGTCCTCGCCCAGGCATCATTGGGACCTGGATACTCTATTCCACACCTGGGCCTCACTTTGACCAGGGACCTCTGGTCCCATTCAGGGCCTCAAACTAAACTGGTTACTCTGGTTCCCCCCGGGGCCTCACCCTTACCTGGTGACTCTGGTCACCCCTTGGGCTTCACTTGGGCCTGTTGAATCTGGTCCTTAGCTGGTCCGCACCTAGATGTGATGACTGGTCGCCACCTGGGCCTCACCTGGTCTTGGTAAATCCTGTGGCCACCTGCGCCTCAACTGGACCTTGTGACTGTGGTCCCACCTGGACCTCACCTGGATCTGGTGGTTTTGGTTCCCATATGGGGGTCTCCTGGACCTGGTTCCTGTGGTCTCCATCTGGCCTCACCTGGAACACAATGACTCTGATCCATATTTGGGCCTCTCCTGGACTTGTTGACTATGGTCCTTACCTGGTCATCAATGGGACCTGGATACTCTCTTACATATCTGGGCCTCACCTGGACCTGGTGACTGTGGTCCCACCTGGGCCTCACCTGGACGAGGTGACTGGTTCCCACAGGGACCTCACCTGGACCTGGTGACTCAGGTCCTCATACGGGCATCATGGGACCAGGTTTCTCAGTTCCACATCGGGGCCTCACCTGGACCTAGTGATTCTCGTCCCCCCTGGGCCTCACCCTGACGTGGTGACTCTGGTCCCCACCTGGATATCACCAGAACCCGGTGACTCTGGTCCCCCTCTGGGACTCACCCGGAGCTGGGCACACTGGTCCTCAACTGGGCCTCAACAGGACCTGGTGAATCTACTCCTCACTTACACCTCGTCTGGATCTTGTGACTCTTTTCCCACCTGGCATCAATGGGACATGGTTACTCTGTTCCGCACCTGGGCCTCACATGGAGATGATAACTTTGCTCCGCATTTTGGCCTCAACTGGTCCTGATGATCCTGGTCCCCCCACCTAGGCCTCAATCTATACCTGGAGACTGTCGTCCCAACCTGGGTCTCACCTGGACCTGGTGACTCTCGTTCCCACATGAACCTCACCTGGCCCTGGTGACTGTGGTGTTCTTGTAGACTCACATTTACCTGGTGACTCGGGTCCCCACTAGGGTCTCACCTGGATCTGGTGACTCTGGCCTGTAGGTTCGCCTCACTTGGACCTGGTGAGTGGGGTTGGCACCTGGGCCTCAACCACACCTGGTGACTCAGCTCCCCACGTGGGCCTCTTGGACCTGTTAATCTGGTCCTTACCTGGTCTTTTCCCAGATCCGGGACTCTGGTCCCCAACTGGGCCTCACCTGGACCTCTTGAATCTGTTCCCCATCTGGGCCTCACCCAGTCCTGGTGACTTTGTTCTCCACCTGGACCTGATTGCTGTGGACTCTTTCTTGGCCTCAACTAGAACGGGTGACTCTGATCCTATCTGCCCGTCACCCAGACCTGGTGACTCTGGTCCTCACCTGGGCATCCTTGGTACCTGGTGAATCTATTCCACACCTGAGCCTCACCTGGACATGATGACTCTGGAACCTCTTTGGGCCTCACCCTGACCTGGTGACTCTGGTCCCCATCTGGATGTCACTTGGACCAGGTGATACTGGTACCCCTCTAGGCCTCAACCAGATCTGGTGACTTTGGTCCTCAAGTGGGCCTCAACTGGACCTAGTGAATATACTCCATCTGGGCGTCATTTGGACCTGGTGACTCTGGTCCCTACCTGGGCATCATCGGGACATGGTTCCACTGCATGGCCTGCAGGTTGGCCTCACCTGGACCTGTTAACTCTGGTCTCTACCTGGGCATCATCGGGACATGGTTCCACACATGGCCTGCAGGTGGGCCGCACCTGGTCCTGGTAATTCTAGTTCCTACCTGGGCATCATCGGGACATGGTTCCTCTGCATGGCCTGCAGATGGGCCTCACCTGGACCTGGTGAGTGGCGTTTTCACCTTGGCCTCACACATGCCTGGTGACACAGGTCCCCACGTGGGCCTCACTTGGGCCTGGTGAATCTGGTCCTTACCTTGTCCTCACCCGGAACTCCTAACTCGGGTCACCACCTGGGAATCACATGAACCTGGTTAATCTGGTCCCCTTCTGGTCCTCATTCAGTCCTAGTTACTTTGTCACCCCACCTGGACCTGATTGCTGAGGACTCCTTCTTGGCCTCACCTGGAACTGGTGACTCTGATCCTAACTGGGCCTCACCGAGATCTGGTGACTCTGGTCCTCACCTATGGACCATTATGACCTGGATACTCTGTTCCACACCTGAGCCTCACCTGGACATGATGACTCTGGATCCCCTCTGGGCCTCACCCTGACATGATGACTCTGGTCGCCATCCGGAAATCACCTAGACTAGGTGAATCTCTTATCCCTCTAGGCCTCAACTTGACCTGGTGACTTTGGTCCTGAACTGGGCCTCACGGGAACCTAGTGAACATGCTCCCAACCTGCGCTTCATCTGGACCTGGTGACTCTGGTTCTACCTGGGCATCATTCTGACATGGTGACTCTATTCCCCACTGGGACTGACCTGATCCTGGTAACTCTGGTCCTGACTTTGGCCTCTTCTCTACCAGGTGACTCTGGTTCCACCTGGGTTCACCTGTAACTGGTGACTCTGATCCTAAGCATGGCCTCACCTGACCTGGTGACTGTGGTTCCCATCGGGAACTCACCTGAGCCTCATGTCTCTGGTTCCACCTGGGCCTCACCAGGACCTGGTGTCTCTGGTACCCACCTGGGTAGCATCAGGATACTGCTAACTCTGGGAAACGAACTAGGGGTGTTGGAAGGGGAGGAGGGCGGGGGGTGGGAGTGAATGGGTGACGGGCACTGGGGGTTATTCTGTATGTTAGTAAATTGAACACCAATAAAAAAAATAAAATAAAATAAAATAAAAAATAAAGGATATGGTTACACTGTTCACTAACAGTGACCCAGCTGGACCTATTAACTCTGGTCTTCACCTGGGCCACACCTGGACATGGTGACACTGGTTCCCACATGGGCCTCACCTGGACATTGTAAGTCGGATCCCCACCTGGTCCTCACCTGTAACTGGTGATTCTCGTTCCCACATGGAATCATGTGGACCTGGTGGCTGCAGTGTTTCTAACATCTCATGTACCTCGTGACTCTGTTCCCCACCAGGGCCTCACCGGGATCTGGTGCTTGTGGTTGCCACCTGCACCACACCTGGACCTGGTGATTCTGGTCTGCACCTGAGGCTACCCTGGATCTGGTGACGGTGGTCCCCACCAGGGCTTCACCTGGATTTGGGGACCCCGGTCCCCATCTCGGCCTCACCTGGCCCTTTTGACCATGGTCCTCAAATGGGCAAAATTTGGGTCCCGGTGACTGTGTTCCACAACTGGACCTCACCTGGACCTGGTGACTCTGGTCCCCCTCTGGGTCTCACCGTGCCCTAGTGACTGTGAACCCAATTTGGCCTGACTTGGACCTGCTGACCCTGGTTGCCACCTGCGCCTACCTCGAACTGTTGACTCTGGTTCTTTCAAGGGCCTCCCCTGGACCTGGTGATCCAGGTCCCCACCTGGGCCTTACCAAGTCGTGGTGACCCTTGTCACCACCGGGGACTCACTTGGACCTGGTTACTGTGTTCCACACCTGGGCCTCAAGTAGACCTGTTGATCATGGTCCCCAAGCCGGCCTCACATGGACCTGTTGCCTCTGATCCCCACCGGGTCCTCACGTGTACCTGGTAACTCTGGTCCTCACCTGGGCCTCATCTGGACCTAGTGACTCTGTTCCCCACCTGGGCTTCACCTCGATCGGTGACTGGTCCCCAACTGGGCTTCACCTGCATCTGGTGACTCTGGTCCCCACCTGGACCTCTCCTGGACCTGGTGACTCTCTTTCCAACATGGACCTCACCTGGATCTGGTGACTCTGGCCCTCAGTTTGGCCTCACCTGGACCTGGTGTCTCTCGTCCCCACTTTGACCTAACTCAGAACTGCTGAATCTTGCCCCACCTAGGCCGCACCCAGACCTGGTGACACTTGTCCCCAGCTATGCCTCAATTCGACATGATGAATCTGGTCCTCACGTGGGCCTCACATGGACCTGGCACTCAGCTGGATTGAGTGGCTCTGGTTCCCACAAGGGGCTCACCTGATACTGCTGACTGTGGTCTTATCTATGCCTAACCAGGACCTAGGGATTCTGTTCCCCATCTGGGCCTGCATGGCCCTAGTGACTCTGGTCCTCACCCAGGCATCATTGGCAACTGGAAACTATATTCCACACCTGGGCCTCACTTTGACCAGGGACCTCTGGTCCCATTCTGGGCCTCAAACTAAACTGGTTATTCTGGTTCCCCCTCTGTGACTCACCCTTACCTGGTGACGCTGGTCACCCTTTGGGCATCACTTCGGCCTGGTGAATCTGGTCCTTAGCTGGTCCGCACCTGGTTCTGGTGACTGGTCGCCACCTGGGCCTCACCTGGACTTGGTGAATCCTGTTGCACCTGCGCCTCAACTGGACCTTGTGACTGTGATCCCATCTGGACCTCACCTGGATCTGGTGGCTCTGGTTCCCATATGGGGCTCTCCTGGACCTAGTTACTGTGGTTTCCATCTGGACTCACCTGGAACCCAATGACTCTGATCCATATTTGGGCCTCTCCTGGACCTGTTGACTCTGGTCCTTACCTGGGCATCATTGGGACCTGGATACTCTCTTATATACCTGGGCCTCACCTGGACCTGGTGAGTGGGGTTGCCACCTGGGCCTCACCCATACCTGTTGACAAAGGTCCCCACGTGGGCCGAAATTGGACCTGGTGAATCTGGTCCTTACCTTATCATCACCTGTAACTGGTAACCCTGGTCACCACCTGGGCCTCACCTGGACCTGGTGAATCTGGTCCCCTTCTGTGCCTCACCAGGTCCTGGTGTCTTTGTTCCTCACCTGGACCTGATTGCTGTGGACTCCTTCTTGGCCTCACCTGGAACTGATGACTCTGATCCTAACTGGGCCTCAGCCAGATCTGGTGACTCTGGTCTTCACCTGTGGACCATCATGACCTGTATACTCTGTTCCACGCCTGAGCCTCACCTGCACATGATGACTCTGGATCCCCTCTTGGCCTCACCCTGACATGGTGACTCTGGTCCCCATCTGGATGTCACCGAGACCAGGTGAATCTGGAAACCCTCTAGGCCTCAACTAGACCTGGTGACTCTGGTCCTCAACTGGGCCTCACCGGAACCTAGTGAACATGCTTCCCACCTGCGCCTCATCTGGACCTGTTGACTCTGGTCCTTACCTGGGCATCATTGGGACCTGGATACTCTCTTATATACCTGGGCCTCACCTGGACCTGGTGACTGTGGTCCCACCTGGGCCTCACCTGGACGAGGTGACTGGTTCCCACAGGGACCTCCCCTGGGCCTGGTGACTCAGGTCCTCCTATGTGCATCATGGGACCTGTTTTCTCAGTTCCACATCGGGACCTCACCTGGACCTAGTGATTCTCGTTCCCCTCTGGGCCTCATCCTGACGTGGTGACTCTGGTCCCCACCTGACTCACACCAGAAACGGGTGACTCTGGTCCCCCTCTGGGAATCACCCAGAGCTGGGGACACTGATCCTCAACTGGGCCTCAACAGGACCTGGTGAATCTACTCCTCACTTAGGCCTCGTCTGGACCTTGTGACTCTTTTCCCACCTGGCATCAATGGGACGTGGTTACTCTGTTCCCAAGCTGGGCCTCACTTGGACATGATAACTTTCCTCCATACTTTGGCCTCAACTCGTCCAGATGACACTGGTCCCCCCACCTAGGCCTCAATCTGGACCTGGAGACTGTCATCCACACCTGGGTCTCAACTTGACTTTGTGACTCTTGTTCCCACATGAACCACACCTGGACCTGGTGACGGTGGTGTTCTTGTAGACTCACATTTACCTGGAGACACCGGTCCCCACTAGGGCCTCACCCGGATCTGCTGACTGTGGTTTGCAGGTTGGCCTCACCTGGACCTGGTGAGTGGGGTTGCCACCTAAGCTTCACCCATACCTGGTGGTTCTCTTGGACCTGGTGAATCTCGTCCTTACATGGTCCTCTCCCACACCCGGGGATTCTGGTCATCACCTGGGCCTCACCCGGACCTGGTGAATCTCTTCCCCATCTGGGCCTCAACCTTTCCTGGTGACCTTGTTCCCCACCTGGACCTGATTGCTTTGGACACTTTCTTGGCCTCATCTGGAACTGGTGACTCTTATCCTCTCTGCGCGTGACTCAGGCCTGGTGACTCTGGTCCTCACCTGGGCAACATTGGTACCTGCTGACTCTGTTCCACACCTGAGCCTCACCTGGACATGATGACTCTGGAACCACTCTGGGCCTCACCCTGACCTGGTGAGTCTGGTCTCCATCTGGATGTCACCTGGACCAGGTGATTCTGGTACCCCTCTAGGCCTAAACCAGATCTGGTGTCTGTGGTCCTCAACTGGGCCTCAGCTGGACCTAGAGAATATGATCCATCTTGGCCTCATTTGGACCTGGTTACTCTGGTCCCTACCTGGGCATCATGGGGACCTGGTGCCACTGCATGGCCTGCAGGTTGGCCTCACCTAGACCTGGTAACTCTGGTCCCTACCTTGGCATTATCAGGACCCGGTTACTTTGCATGGCCTGCAGGTAGGCCTCACCTGGACCTGGTGAGTGGGGTTGCCACTTGGGCCTCACCCATACCTGGTGACACAGGCCCCTACGTGTGCCTCACTTGGACATAGTGTATCTGGTAATTCTGGTCACAATCTGGGAATCACCTGGACCTGGTGAATCTGGTAACTCTGGTCACCACCTGGGAATCACCTGGTCCTGGTGAATCTGTGTCCCCATCTGGGCCTCACCCAGTCCTGGTGACTTTTTTCCCCATCTGGACCTGATTGCTGTGGACTCCTTCTTGGCCTCACCTGGAACTATTGACTCTGATCCTATCTTGGCCTCACCCAGATCTGGTGACTCTGGTCCTCACCTGTGGACCATTATGACCTGGATACTCTGTTCCACACCTGAGACTCACCTGGACATGATGACTCTGGATCCCCTCTGGGCCTCTCCCTGACATGGTGACTCTGGTCCCCATCAGGACGGCACCAAGACCAGGTGAATCTGGTACCCCTCTAGGCCTCAGCTTGACCTGCTGACTCTGGTCCTCAACTGGGCCTCACCGGGACCTAGTGAACATGGTCCTCACCTGCGCCTCATCTGGACCTGGTGACTCTGGTTGTACCTGGTCATCACCGGGACATGGTTACTCTATTCCCCCTGGGACTGCCTGATCCTTGTAACTCTGGTCCTGACTTTGGACTCTTCTATACCAGGTGACTCTGGCTCCACCTGGGCCTCACCTGTAACTGGTGACTCTGATCCTATGCATGGCCTCACCTGACCTGTTGACTGTGGTACACATCGGGAACTCACCTGGACCGCATGTATCTGGTCCCACCTGGGCCTCACCAGGACCTGGTGTCTCTGGTAACCACCTGGGTACCATCGGGATATAGTTACACTGTTCACTAACAGTGACCCAGCCGGAACTATTAACTCGGTCTTCAGCTGCTTCTCACCTGGACGTGGTGACGCTCGTTCCCACATGAACCACACCTGGACCTGGTGACTGTGGTGTTCCTGTAGACTCACATTTACCTGGTGACTCCGGTCAACACTAGGGCCTCACCTGGATCTGGTGACTGTGGCCTGTAGGTTTGCCTTACCTGGACTTGGTGAGTGGGGTGCCACCTTGGCCTCAACCATACCAAGTGACAGAGGTCCCCACGGGGGCCTCTTGGACCTGGTGAATCTGGTCCTTACCTGCTCCTCTCCCAGAACCGGGGACGCTGGTCACCACCTGGGCCTCACCTGGACCTGGTGAATCAGGTCCCCATCTGGGCCTCACCCAGTCCTGGTGAATTTGTTCCCCACCTGGACCTGATTGCTATGGACCCTTTCTTGGCCTCACCTGGAACTGGTTACTCTAATCCTATCTGCGCGTCACCCAGATCTGGTGAATCTGGTCCTTACCTGGTCCTCTCCCAACCTGGGGACTCTGGTCATCACCTGGACCTCAACTGGACAAGGTGAATCTGGTCCGCATCTGGGCCTCACCCAGTTCTGGTTAATTTGTTCCCCACCTGGACCCGATTGTTGTGGACTCTTTCTTTGCCTCACCTGGAACTGGTGACTCTGATCCTATCTGCGCGTCACCCAGATCTGGTGACTCTGGTCCTCATCTGGGCATCATTGGTACCTGGTGACTCTGTTCCACACCTGAGCCTCACCTGGACTTGATGACTCTGGAACCTCTCTGGGCCTCACCCTGACCTGGTGACTCTGGTCCCCATCTGGATGTCACCTTGACCAGATGATTAGGTACCCCTCTGGCCTCAACCAGATCTGGTGACTCTGGTCCTCAACTGGGCCTCACCTGGACCTAGTGAATATGCTCCATCTGGGCCTCATTTGGACCTGGTGACTCTGGTTCCTCCCTGGGCACCATCGGGACATGGTTCCACTGCATGGCCTGCAGGTTGGCATCACCTGGACCTGGTAACTCTGGTTCCTACATGGGCATCATCGGGACACGGTTCCTCTGCATGGCGCGATGGATGGCCTCTCCTGGATCTGGTGAGTGTGGTTGCCACCTGTGCCTCACCCATACCTGGGTACACAGGTCCCCACGTGGGCCTCACTTGGACCTTGTGGATCTGGTCCTTACCTGGACCTACCCCGGAACTGGTAACTCTGGTCACCACCTGGGAATCACCTGGCCCTGGTGAATCTGATCCGCATTTGGGCCTCACCCAGGCCTGGTGACTTTGTTCCCCACCTGGACCTGATTGCTGTTCTCCTTCTTGGCCTCATCTGGAACTGGTGTCTCTGATCCTATCTGCGCGTCACCAGACCTGGTGACTCTGGTCCTCACCTGGGCATCATTGGTACCTGGTGACTCTGTTCCACACCTGAGCCTCACCTGGACATGATGACTCTGGAACCTCTCTGGGCCTCACCCTGACCTGGTGACTCTGCTCCCCATCTGGATGTCACCTACCCAGGTGATTCTGGTACCCCTCTAGGCCACAACCAGTTCTGGTGACTCTGGTCCTCAACTGCGCCTCACCTGGACCTAGTGAATATGCTCCATCTGGGCCTCATTTGGACCTGGTGACTCTGGTCCCTACCTGGGCATCATCGGGACATGGTTCCACTGCATGGCCTGCAGGTTGGCCTCACCTGGACTTGGTAACTCTGGTCCCTACCTGGGCATAATCAGGACACGGTTCCTCTGCATGGCCTGCAGGTTGGCTACACCTGGAGCTGGTGAGTGGGGTTGCCAATTGTGCCTCACCCATACCTGGTGAGACAGGTCCCCACTTGGGCCTGAATTGGACCTGGTGAATCTGGTCCTTACCTGGTCCTCCCAGGAACTGGTAAATCTGGTCACCACCTGGGAATCACCTGGGCCTGGTGAATCTGCTCCCCATCTGGGCCTAACCCAGTCCTGGTGACTTTGTTCCCCACCTGGACCTGATTGTTGTGGACTCCTTCTTGGCCTCACCTGGAACTGGTGACTCTGATCCTAACTGGGCCTCACCCAGATCTGGTGACTCTGGTCCTCACCTTGGAACATTATGGTCTGGATACTCTGTTCCACACCTGAGCCTTACCTGGACATGATGACTCTGGATCCCCTCTGGGCCTTAGCCTGACATGGTGACTCTGGTCCCAAACTGGATATCACCTAGACAAGGTTAATCTGGGGACCGCTGTAGACCTCAACTAGACCTGGTGACTCTGGTCCTCAACTGGGCCTCACCGGGACCTAGTGAACATACTCCCCACCTCCGCCTCATCTCGACCTGGTTCACTCTGATTCTACCTGGGCATCATCGGGACATGGTTACTCTATTCCCCACTGGGCCTGACCTGATCTTGGTAACTCTGGTCCTGACTTTGGCCTCCTCTGTACCAGGTGACTCTGGCTCCACCTGGGCCTCACCTGTAACCTGTGGACTCTGATCCTAATCATGGCCTCACCTGACCTGGTCTCTGTGGTTCCCATCGGGAACTCACGTGGACCTCATGTCTCTGGTCGCACCTTGGGCCTCACCAAGACCTGGTGTCTCTGGTACCCACCTGGGGTAGCATCAGGATATGGTTACACTGTTTCACTATCAGTGACCCCAGCCGGACCTATTAACTCTGGTCTTCACCTGGGCCACACCTGGACATGGTGACACTGGTTCCCACCTGGGTATCACCTGGACATGGTGAGTCGGATCTCCACAGGGTCCTCAACTCTAACTGGTGATTCTCGTTCCCACATGGAAATCATGTGGACCTGGTGGCTGCAGTGTTTCTAGCTTGTCATGTCCCTTGTGACTCTGGTCCCACCAGGGCCGCACCGGGAACTGGTGAGTGTGGTTGCCACCTGCACCTCACCTGGACCTGGTGATTCTGGTCTGCACCTGAGACTACACTGGATCTGGTGACTGTGGTCCCCCACCTGGGCTTCACCTGGATTGGGGACTCTGGTCCCATATGGGCCTCACCGGGATCTGTTGACCATGGTCCTCAACTGGGCAAAATTGGGACCCGGTGACTGTGTTCCCCAACTGGACCTCATCTGGACCAGGTGACTCTGGTCCCCCTCTGGGTCTCACCGTGCCCTAGTGACTGTGAACCCAACTTTGGCCTGACTTGGACCTGCTGACCCTGGTTGCCACCTGCGCCTGACCTCGAAATGTTGACTGTGGTTCTTTCAAGAGCCTCCCTGGACCTGGTGAAACTGGTCCCCACCTGGGCCTCACCTGGACGTGGTGACTCTTGTTCACCACCGGGGACTCACCTGGACCTGGTTACTGTGTTCCACACCTGGGCTTCAAGTAGACCTGTTGACCATGGTAACCAAGTCGGCCTCACATGGACCTGTTGCCTCTGATCACACCGGAGCCTCACGTGTACCTGGTAACTCTGGTCCTCATCTGGGCCTCTTCTGGACCTAGTGAGTCTGGTCCCCCACCTGGTCGTCACCTGGATCTGGTGACTCTGGTCCCCATCTGGATGTCACCTGGACCAAGTGATTCTGGTACCCTACTGGGCCTCTACCAGATCTGGTAACTCTGGTCCTCAACAGGGCCTCACCTGTAACTAGTGAATATGCTACATCTTGGCCTCATTTGGACCTGGTGACTCTGGTCACTCCCTGGGTATCATCGGGATATGGTTCCACTGCATGGCCTGCAGGTTGGCCTCACCTGGACCTGGTAACTCTAGTCCCTACCTGGCATCATCGGGACATATTTCCTCTACATGGCCTGCAGGTTGTCCTCACCTGGACCCTGGTGAGTGGGGTTGCCACCTGGCCTCACTCATACCTGGTGACAAAGGACCCACGTGGGCCTCCACTTGGACCTGGTGAATCTGATCCTATCCTGGTCCTCACCCGGAGACTGGTAACTCTTTTCACAACCTGGGAATCACCTGGACCTCGTGAATCTGGTCCCCATCTGGGCCTCACCCAGTCCTGGTGACTTTGCTCCCCGCCTTGACCTGTTTGCTGTGGACTCCTACTTGGCCTCACCTGGAACTGCTGACTCTGATCCTTACTGGGCCTCACCCAGATCTGGTGACTCTGGTCCTCACCTGTGGACCATTATGACCTGGATACTCTGTTCCACACCTGAGCCTCACCTGGACATGATGACTCTGGATCCCCTCTGGGCCTCAGCCTGACATGGTGACATGGGCCCCATCTGGATATCACCAAGACGCCAGGTGAATCTGGACCA
>NW_023330439.1:0-50905 GCF_011100685.1 Canis lupus familiaris
TCATGGGCCACAGTCCCACTGGGGAGGCCTCTGGGGGCAGCGACACCTTGCCACCACGTTGACGACGGCGACACTTTCTCGGCTCCTTCCTCCCCGCGCGTGAAGTTGCAGGACAGATACTGCATGCGGACACTGCGGTGTCCAGGTCGCCGCACACGGGCAAGACCCCTGAGAAACCATCTCACCCAGAGCCACAGGAGGAGGGAAGAGGCGGCGGACGGGGTGGCTGACGTGTCTGTGCTTGCCCGGGGCTCAAGCCTGGACCGAAAAGGCCAAGAGCGAACACCCGGGGTGGAAATGAAGCCCGGCCTTGCCGGCGGCGAGGATGGTCAGCGCTGGCTTCTCGGCTGTAGTGGGGGGCACGGCGATCGCCCCGGGGAGGTGGCCGCGGGGCACGGGGAACCCTGCCCACCTGCTCCCGGCCTCCCTGTGAATTTACGGCCACCCCCAATCAGGCCCCCTACACAAAAACTAAACAAAAATCCTGACGTCGGCACACTAGACCACCAACACCGCCAGGAACGAGGGGGATGAAAACCGGGCCTAGCAGGGTCTTCTCACCTGGATTTCCCTGGCAAATGGACGGGGTGGGGCAGTGTCCTCACAGCCACGTGCCGTCTTCTGCGGCAGATCCCACACATGTTTTCCCCGGTTTTTTGAGCTGGTTCCTTTTCATATAATGGAATTTGGAGGACTTCGTCTATGGTGGACGCAATTCCTCCGACAAACACGGGCTTCGGAAACACGTCACCAAGTGACTGGCGGGTCTGGTTCCACTGAAACAACAACTTCCATTGATACGAAGGCTCAGTTCGGCGGAGTCGCGGGGGGGGGGGGGGGGGGGCTTCAGGATCTTTAGGCAAAGTCCTGGGGGGCGGGCATCCCGGATCTATGGCTGAACTGGATAATAAAACGGTGTCCGGCTCCCGCCTCGGTTGGGACGGAGCTACTGTCTCCTCAGACCCAAGGCCGGAACCCGCGTGGTGGGTCGTACCCATCAGGGACTACTCCTTTATTCTGACAACTGTTCTTGAGCTTCCCGCTGGACGTGGCAAAATTAATAGGAACGGGGATTCTTTGTGTGTGTGATATTTTCTGATTCCGCTCTTGAGACTCACACGGCGAGACCAGGTCATGTTTGGGCTCAGATGCGTCATCGCTTCCACTGCTGTCCGTGATGACTTCTTGATGTGAACTTTTTAAAAGTAAAGCAAAAAGATCAAAACCTATATTGTTACAATGGACGGTTGGCTGTGAGGTGGGTGTATAGGTGGCGGTTAGGAGTTATTCTCCATGCTTTCAGTTAGGTTGAAACGTTCTTGGAAGGGGAGGGAGGGACAGAGGGAAGGGCATAGTGGGGAGCGGAGCGGGGGCGGGGGCGCCTCAAACTGGAAATCCGGGGAAGCTTTAACACTGGCTGAGGGGACCGGCCTCCTATTCCGCCAGTTAGGTTCCTGGCAGCAGACGGAGGACAGGGCGTCATTCCCCCAAGTGTGCACAGACCACCACAGTGACACGGAACCTCTGTCCTCTCCTTGGGGCGGGAGGCCTCCATCTACCAGGAGCTGCCCGTGTGGGGAAGATGCTTCAGAGGTCCAGAGATTGCCAGGACCCTCCTCTATCCCACTCTGCCGCACCAGGTCCCTGACGTCAGGGGAGACTGGCAGCTCTGCGTCTCATGGACCGGTTGACCTCGGTGACACAGGCTAGAGGAGTGGGAGGCACTGGGTACAGCTCCCAAGCCTGCCCTGTACTGACTCTTCAGAAACCGGGAGATCCCCCACCTGCTCAGCAAGGCACCCTCTGTCCTCTGCAGATCAGCCGGCACAGCCTATAGCAAAAGGCCTCTGAATGGGGTTCCCTACTCTGACGATCTCATTTTGCGGTCTGGTCCCAGAACCCGCCCAGCACCCAAAGACCACAGAATCTCCGCGTCCAGGTCTGTCCTGGCCAGAGGATGGATCCATGTCTAAGGGGAGCCCTGGAAGATGGGCAAGCACTGCCCCACTGCACAGCAGACAGCAGGTGCTCTGCCCCGGCTTGCCCGTTGCTGTTCCCTAACAAGCATCCCGGCCCGGGAGGAGTTTTGCAGCCCCTCCTCCTCCCATTGGCCTCGACCTCTGGTCCGCAACGAGGCCAGCAGACACCACCCGTCCTCACCTGCACACACACAAAGCCTCCTGATGTTGTATTCGCAGGACGGGGAGCAAGGCCCCTGCATCCCTCCGATGAGCCACGAGGGCCAGCTCGGGGGAAGACTGTGCAGGCAGAGTAGAGTCAGGTTGGCACCACTCCACTGTGCCAGTGAAGCCCAGCGGCCCAGCAGGAGAACTGATGCTTGCTGAAAAGCCTCCAGGCTGGAGCCAGGGGGGGGCCTGGTAAAAAGCAGGCTTTGGCTCCCTTCTAGTTAGATGAGACACAGGCAAAAAAAGACAGGACGCTGGCAGGCAGGAGGTGCCCTCGAGACGGGCTGCCCGGAAGAAAAAAAAAAGGTGTGTGATGCTCAGGGAAAGCAGGAGGGCCGGGGACAAGTGGCTGGGATAATAAGAGGGCGTGGCAGCCTAGCAGAGGACCAGGGACAGACACAGGAGGACGGGGGCCCAGGGGAGGGGGAGGCCCGATTTGGGAGGCTGAGGAGGCCCACCAAGGCCACAAGCAGCGGTCTGCAAACCCCGTGGGGGCAGAGCGTCCACACCCCGCCAGCTCCTCCAACTCAGGCAAGGCGGGGGGGCGCATCGTGGAAACGGGCCTGCTAAGGACATCAGTAATGGCCCGTGGCCAGTCTAGAAGTGAGTGGACTCGCCTCCGGAAAGAAAGCCGCAACACGGGGACCGGGGGGAGGATCAGGCAGGGGGGCGAGGGGGTCCTGGGCAGCAAACAGCCTGTTTCTCCGGTGATTTAATCCAAAGAACGAGGGGGAAAGACCTTGCAGACGAGGACGTTAACAGGAGCCTGACCGGTGGCCGAGAAAGATCAGGACGTGGGAGATGCCCAGGCCCCCCTCTGCCTTTGAGGTATGGGTTGCTGTGTGCTGTTGAATCGTTCTTCTACAAAAATTACCCCAAAACCACGAAAGAAGCCCAGACTCGTGACCCCTAGGCAGCCGGCACCGGAATCCTTCAGGTGCCAACGGAGACGAGGGAGACGGGCAGGCCGTCCAGCCTACACGATGGACACGACGGACCCGATTCAAGTGTGCACAGATGCTGCAGGGAGGGGGGTGTTGAGGGGGGGTGGTGAAGGCTGTTACGCCGTGGGCACGGGCGGATTCCCCACGCTCGCGCGACCGTGGCCTGGTCCAATGTGACCGCCCCCGGGAGGCTGGCGCGCGGACCAAAGGGACGCACCAGACTGAGCCCGGGGAGCTCGGCACATGGGACCGCCTGCTCATTATCGCTCGCTCTGCTCGGCCAGGAATCTGGTCTTCGGAAACCCGAGGGCACGTGGTGACGCCGTATGTGCCGCTCGTGGGAGGGAGGGTCCCACACGGAGGTGCCCAGGGCGATGGCCTCTCGGGCGGCGTGTGGAATTCCTTACCTTGTGGACCGAATTCTTAATTGACAATGCGAGAGTGTTGGTTGTGTAGACATACGGATTACATTAGTTGAGAGTGGTAATGTGGGTCAACAGTAGCTATTCCAAAGCCTCCTGCGGTGTCTGTTGTTTTGTTTTTTCGTGAGATAAGCGTGTTGGTTAATAATGGACGAATGTAGACACTTCTTATGCCTTAAGAGATTGGCCTTGAAATTAGTGATCTGTAAATTACAGAACAGCAGTGTCGGAACAATAGGATAAATAAACCCATCAGTGAAGGCAAGCAGCGAGCACGGAAGTTTATGGCAACCCGGTTACCAGAGAATCACGCAAGCCGTTATTCCTGAGAGGATGCTCGTGTTTTAATCACCAAGTCATCACTCATTGCTGCGGGGTTCCCCATTTTCCGCCTGGGACAATTTATCTTATTTTGGCGACAAACAACCGAGCTGGCAGAGCTTCCCCTAATGATCCACTCAAAGCAGAGGAGCTGCGTTCTCGCCAAGGTTCATGACGTTTACATCAATTATTTTCTGATTAGCTTGTTAAAAATCCCCCAAATGCTCAAAGGAATCCTTAGATACGAGGCATTTTAAACGGTTGACTCGCAGAAGAATAATCACCACCATATGTCTGACCTTCAGTTGTGGGCCTGAAACACTACCAATTACAATAATGAGATGCTATTTCTTTCACTATTGAATTGGCGAGGATTAAAAGCGTGGATAATCCCAGTGCGGAGAGCAGCTGACACGCGCTTTGAGGAGAGGAAACTGATACAAAATTCATGACAGCAATTTGATATCAAAATTGTGTCAGGAAAGTACCAAGAGTCTTTGTACAGCAGCTCCGAAGAGAGTCCGGATCTGGAAATGTGTCCCTTCAGGGGCAATCGTGGGTGTGTTTGGAAGTGTGCACTTGAAGATTTCCGTCAGATAATGAAATATCCCCACCTGAAGAATTTCTCATCAATTCTGAACAATACGGTATTGATTAAAGGAACTATATGCAACGTCCATTCGACGGGATGATGGTGCAGGAAATTGGAAATTTATGCGTTTGGAGCCACTCAGAGTGCAGTCCCCCGCATTGGGCTGTCCTCTGGCCTGGGACCGACGTGTCCTGGTGGCCTGTCCACCGGGGGAGTCCTCATCTTCTGGGGAGCTCCTTTCAGAGGGAGCCTCGGACCCTGTGCCTTAAAATAAGAGGTAGACCAGATGTTGGAGGAGCTGTCCTGTGAAAATAGAAACTGATAAATCTTTTACAGAGTTTGACAAAAATGGTTGAATTATGAAGGTAAGCTTTGAACACAAGCAGGCAGAGGAATAAATCTCTCTCTCAGAGAGTGTCCAAGCTAAAAGATTTGCTCTCAATATGTGAAGAAGGAAATCAAAGACGGAAAAATCTGCTGTGTCGGCTGGTGTCACAGAAGGATTCAGTTTAAAGAAGGCCTTTCTGGAAAGCCGGGCCTCCCGCGATGCCACATGAGACGGAGGGGGGGATACGCCGGCAGAGGTGCTCCCCGCCTGGAGGGGCAGGTGGAGGCTTTTTGAGAACAGGCCAAGCAGTGGGGTCAGAGGCAGGCTCAGATCCGCAAGCTAGGGAGCTTCTCAAGCACCAAGTTTGCTGGAAGCTTCTGCCTTCCAGGCAATGACTTCAAAGGGGTGATGTACCCATAAGTACCCACCCAGGAGGGCATGGAAGGGAGCTGAGGTGGAGTGGAGGGTCACCCCACGGAATGAGTTCGGGATTTACATGAGTTTTAAATAAATACTTTAAAATTAAAAAATATCTGGCATGGGGTCACCATACACCCTGCCCCAAGGGCCAGCCCAGGGGATGACAGGACCCAGGGGACAAACCTCTCGGTGCAGGGCGTTGGGCAGAGACAGTATCCTCTGGACCCCATGCAAGTGCAGGAACTTCGGGCATGGCTTCCCACCCTACCCCCCATTATGTCCACCGCTGACCACCGAGGTGCTGGGGACGGAGGCAGAAGCTCGGGGCAGGGGGAGGGGGGCAGGAGCTCCAGTCGGAGAGGGCAGGAAATGAGTTTCCTTCCAGAGGCTGCACCTGCATTAGGACCAGGCAGTTTCATCACCAACTTGAGACCCAGTGCGTGGCTGGCACAGACCCCGGGGAGGCCCGGCCCTGCCCAGCGGTGCAAGGAGGAAGCGACGCCTGAGTGTGGCAGCTGGAACCAGGCAGGCCCCGTGCGGCCCCCCGGCATGAGGACACACTGAGTCTGGGCATTCATAGCCCCAGGGGGTGTGAGCCACTGAACTAAGGCACAGAAGCAGATAGAATGCTTTTCCCCTGGGCCTTCTTTTTCACTTGAGGAAAATTAAAATAGGGCTTGTTGACTGCAAGCTATTCCACAAAAAGCTTGAATTTAAATGGGTTTGTACAAGAGCAGAGCAGAGAAGAGCCCAGTGAGGGAGGGAGCTTAAGGCAGAGAGGCTGCAGAGCCCCGCACTGGAGCCTGTGGCGCCTGGCCACGCGTTTCCCAGGCCCAGGGGTGCTGGGTGTGGCCTGGGGTGACATTCGTCCCCTGCTGACAAGGACAGTCCCGGGAGACCCTGTTCCTTGGTCCCCTAGCTCCGCTGTCTGTGGAGGAGAGAGGAGCGCACGGCCCCAGTGCTTCCCAGCAGCATCCCGGGGGTGGCTGTGAGGCCCTGCCATGGTCACGATTCATCCCTCCGCCGGCCGCTGTGGCCAAGGAGCCTGGTACTCTCACTGGCCAGCCCCAAGGCGTGCGCCCAACTCCAGGCTGACATCGGCAAACGGGAGCACATGTTTGGGGTGGGGAAGGACGGTGACCCCAAAGAAATGATGGCCAGGCAATAAAAGAAGTGACTAATGAAGTCGCTTAGGCCCCCCGGGCCGCAGGGCTGCTGATCTCCCTCCGGAGTCCTTGGTGAAGGAGGACACGATGCAGAGCGATGGGGACAGAGTCCATAAACCGCACACCAGTTTCCATGATTTGACGAGAATCAACCATGGCCTAATAAGGAGCCCAGTCCGGCCGGTCGGATGGGTGGGCACCGGGATGGCCCAGCCTGCAGCTCGAGAGGGCCCCTCCCGACCAGGTCCACCTTCCTGGCTTCTGAGCGCCCAGGGGACGTGGGTGAGACGTTGGGCGCAGTAGACTTGGGGGAGCCCCGCAAAGCGGCCTCAGCGTGGGCCCGCACCCCCACAGCCGGGAAAGGCCCGGAGTGGGAACAGCCCGGAGCACCTTGAAGCATGAAGGCTGTGACTCCCCGATGGACACGCAGAGAGGGCCGCCAACTCCAGCAGGTACAGGCAGTGGGGGGCGGAGACCCCGACAGGCCCACGAGGGGGCTGCGCCCGGGTAGGCCCCCCGCCGGGTGGGGGCTAGGCAGGAGGATAAATCCACACCCAAAGTGGAAGGGAGGGTGGAGGTCCCGGGAGGGATGAGGAGCCGGTGGGGGCCCCAGAGCCGGGGAAGCCCCCAGGCACAGCCCCCCATCTAGTTCTCTGTTCCGAGCCCCTCCTCCTCGGGAAATCTTGAAAATCTTCCAGGACTTTGTCCTCTCCTCTTGGAACCGAGCAAGCCCAGGGAGTGCGGGGCCCGCCTCCCATCTGCCTGAACCCCCAGTGAAGACCCCCTCGGCCTCCCGCGGCATTCTCAGTCCTTCTGAAAGGCCTGTATTCCCTGAGCCATTAGGACCCTGCGGGCGGAGAGCACCCCATCTGCGCGCCCCCCAGGAGCAGCCCTGCCGCGGCCGGTGAGTCCGCACCGGATACAGGATGGAACACGGGGAAGGGGGGCCTGGATGCCCTGGGGCACCAGCACCGTCCGGGAGTTCTGGCTGTAGGCGGGTGTTCTGTCGCGCAGCTTCTGCACCTGGGGACCACAGGGCACACGTTGTTCATTTACTTGGAGACTTGGACGTGGTGGCTTGTCCTGCCCACTCCCGGTGCCACCGCCCAGACGCTTTTGCTCCTCAAGCGCCATCCGTGTCCCGGTGTGAACCAGAGGACTTCTTGTTTCCCTTCCCGGCCCGATGTCACCCTCCGACCCCACAGGCCCTCTCTCCTCGCCCGTCGAGCTCTGCCTTCCACCAGCACAGGCCTGTGGGGACTGTGTTCCCAGAAGCACTTCTGCCCCCACCAAACCTGTTCATTTTACAAAAGCAACCTGTGTTCCCTGGAGAACCTCAGAAGGCCGCCGCCCCCACCCACCGGGGATCAGTCCCCTCTCTGGGGCAGCCCCCCTCGTAGACTCAAAGACACGCAGGAAACACAGATTCCCAAACCATCAGAGGGCTGTCGCCTGCTGATCTCACCAGGATTGTGCCGGCAAACACTGCCCCCCGTCCTCACCCCTAAGGATCACAGGACTTTGGCTTGTTGGCATTTTCATGATTTAACCAGCCTTCCCTTGAGAGCTCATGCTTTCCGAACTGCAGAAAATGCTGCAGTGAACATCCTCACGCGGTCGAGTTCCTCCAGTCTCACTGGGAATCCCCAGGATAATTTCCTAGTGGTGAGATTGCTGCATCCAGGAGAATGCAGTCCTAAGGGATCTGTAGGAACAGCCAAGTAGAGGAGCAGGGGAGGGGGAGAAGAAGGAGAGAGGGGAGGGGAAGAGGTAGAGAGGGGGAGAGGGAGAGAGGGGGAGAGACCAGAGGAGGGGAGGAGGGGAGGGGGCCTCTTTCCTCGCTCCTTTTTTCTTCTTCCTTGTCCTTCTTCCTCTTCCTTCTCTTTTCTTCTTCCCTTTCTTCTTCTCCCTTCTTCTTCTTCTCCCTCCTTTTCTTTCTTCCTTCTTCTTTTCTTCCTTCTTTTTCTTTCTTTCCTCCCCCTCCTTTCTTTTCTCCCTTCTTTTCCTTTGGTTCATCCAGGCCTTGGGAGGCTGTGGAGCCTGCCCAGGGGGAGGTGAAACTGGGCCACTCACAAAAATTAACTTGAAACGGATTAAAGACTTAAACAACACTTAAACCTGTAAAATTCCTAAAAGAAAAATATAGGGGGGAAAGCTCCTTGGCATTGGTCTTGGCAATGATTGTTTGCATATGACACTAAAAACACAAGGAATGAGAGCAAAATTCACTAAGTGGGAGGACATCGAATTAAAGGGCTCCGCCCAGCAGAGAAACCATGGACACAGTGAAAAGGCAAATACAGCAAAGGAAAAAGATTTGCGAACCACAAACATGGTAAGGGGTTGGTATTCAAAATATATAAGGAACTCACACAGCTCAAGAGCAAAAAACTAATAATAATCCAATTAAAAAGTGGATGTTTTTTTAAAAAAATGACATTATCCCAAAGTAGACCTACAAATAATTAACAGGTGCATGAAAAGATGCTCCACATCACTAGTCATCGGGGAAATGCAAATCAAAGTCACGATGAGATGTCACCTCACCTGTGTTAGAAAGGCTGTTATCAGAAGGACAGCAGAGAACAAATGTCGGTGAGGACTGGGAGAGAAGGGAGCCCTCGTGCACAGTTGGTGGGACTGTAAGTTGGTGCAACCACTATAGGAAACACTACAGAGGGTTTCTCAAAAAATCAGAAGTAGAAATACCATTTTTGCAGCAATCCCACTTCTGGGTGTATATCCAATTTAAGCAGGCTCCTTGCCCAGCATGCAGCCTAATGCAGGGCTCGAACTCATGACCCTGAGATCAAGACCTGAGCTGAGATCAAGAGTCAGACGCTCAACCAACTGAGCCATCCAGACACCCCTGAAATCACTATCTTGAAGAGATATTGACACCTCCATGTTTATTGCAGCATTATTTACAGTAGCCAAGATATGGAAACAGCCCAAGTATCTTTCGGTGGACGAATGGATTAAAAGTGTAATACATACACACTCGGGCTAAAATATTGTTCAGCCATTAAAAAGAAGAGAATCCTACCTTTCTGACAGCATGGATGGACCTTAGGGACATGATGCTCAGTGAGAGAAGTTTACTTCTTCCTTTCCACTTTGGAAGCTGTTTATTTCCTTTTCTTGCCTGATTGCTGTGGCCACGACTTCCAGTACTCTGCTGAACAGAAGCGGCAAGAGTGGGCATCCTTGTCCTGTTCCTGATCTTAGAGGAAAAGCTTTCAGCTTCTCACCATTGAGTATAATATTGACTGTGAGCTTGTCATTATGTCTTTACTAGGTTGAGGAATGTTCCCTCTAAACCCCGTTCACTGAGTTTTTATCATGACTGGAATTACATTTTGTCAAACGCCTCTTCTACATCTACTGAGATCACATTGGCTGATTTGCAGAAGTTGAACCATCTTCGCATCCCTGGAATAGATCTCATTTGATCGTGGTGTATGATTCCTTTAATGTGCCATAAAAATATGTTTGTTTTGATACATGACAGCTGGAAGCATGTTTAACCCGCTGGCATCTTATGTGTGGAGGAAACAGATACGCTATGATTAGTGCTTCTACAGTGCTGGGCATATGTAAGTGTGCAGACCCCACGGGGGCACACCTGGGTGCCTTTTCCATGTCTGCAAGAGCCATGCCGAGTCTAGGGCTGTGTGAGGATCCAGTGAGCTTGCTTAGGCCAAGCCCCTAGAACAGGCAAGCGCATATCGGGGGCGCGGTTCACATTACCTTGGAGCTCTCAAATATGTGGGACAGTCCAAGTCAACCATTTACAAAATTTGAAAACTGGGTAACCTGCCCCTGAGGACAGATGGACTTCCGAACACAACAGGACAAAGCAAGGACAGCCCACACAAGTGATCTTCCAGGAGTCACCAGACAAGCAGAGAGCCTCTTTCACAATCAATTTGGTGAAAACCCTCCCACTGAGGGGTGAAAGAGAAGAAAGTGCAAGGAAACCGAGGTAGGACAGAGGCAGAGGGTTAAAGATCACAGAGTGCAGCCACCTTGCTGTCCATGAGTTGGAGAGTCCCTGGGCACTCCCAGGAAACCAAGCAGAGTGAGAAGTGGCTGGCAGAGGGAGACAGCCGTGCACAGAGACACGGGCGCAGTGTTGTCGCAGCTCCGTGCCGCACACACTCGTTTTCAGAGCGCTGAGCTTTCGGGGTTTAATTTTCTAATTAAGAAGGAAAAAAAATTGCCAGAATCCTTGGTATTCAAATGGGAAATAAAATGTGTGCAAAATCAATATTTTAAAGATCAATTTGCTTTTTAGCTCTGGCTCTTCCTTCTTTTCTATTTATGTTTATTGTAAAAAAAAAAAAAAACACTCATAAGACAAACCCAAGTCACTTGCACTGATTTATCAGATAGGATGGGGTGAATCTGGAATTACTCAGTAACCTAACAGAAATAGAAGGAATTAAAAACCATCTAGGTGATCAACCACTTTGTGTGTTTTACTAAATTCGAACACAAAAATACTTTAGAAAGAGGGGACCCAGAGGTATTAAGCAATGCGATATTAACATTCCCCAAGAGATCATGATAAATATACTTTTATCCAGATGTGAAATTGTGCCAAAATGCCCTGAGTGTTTAGTGGAGACAATGTTTCCTCACATACGCAATATAAATAAGAGGTTGTAACTATTCACAAATAGAAAGCCCCTATTGATTTGGGTCCCCTTTAAACCTTTTTAAACTGCTGAAACCTTAATTCCCACCAATCAAAATAATCCTTAGGGATTCACCATGTTCATTTATAAAACAAGAGCCTAAAATCTCCTCCTCATCAGGTAATCACTGAGTCCTTTGGAGGTTACAAAAAGTGATTTGATTTCAATTTATTAACTAAAAATAGGAAGTCAAAGGAGCAATCTATAACTGTATTGTGGTTTTGTAAACAAACATTCATTTCTCTCCATTCAGTGAAACATGGATTACTAATATTGAATAACAAACAAGACTGATTTGATTAATTTAATAATCTGAGGGGTTTCTATTTTGGAGACTATTATTACAAAAGGAGATCATTTTTAAAGACTTTTTATTCTAGAATAGTGTTTAGATTTACAGAAAAGTGTGAAGATGGCACAGTTCTCATATACCCTACACCACATGCAATACGATTATATTATTTATTGACCTATATGTGGTGTGTATCATTAAATTAGAGCCCACACCTTATCTTAGTATGGTTCCGCTGATCAATCAATATCGACAGATCATTATCAATTAACGTTGATCAAGTTTTGTATTACTGTCCTTTCTGCTCCAGGTCCCCTCTCCCCCCGCCCCCCGACACTATATGACATTCAGTTGCCACGTGTCCCTAGACTCTCCTTGGCTGTAACCATTTCTCAAACTTTCTCTTGTTTTGGATGATTTTTACAGTTCTGAGAAATCTTTTTACAGTTCTGAGAAATCTGCAAACTTGGGAGTGTTTGATGTTCTCCTCCCGCGATTACACTGGGGTTATGGGCTCTCAGGAGGAAGACCACAGAGGAAGAGTGCCCCTGGCCATCAGAGCCAGGGCACGTGCCACCAGCAGGACTCCTTTCCTGGCCACCGGGATCACAGGGCTGAGGTCGTGTCTGCGAGGGTTTCTCCCTTTGCATGCTGGGCGCTCGGAGAGAAGGCGCTGTGCACAGCCCACATTTGAGGGATGGGGAGCTGTGTTCCACCTCCTTGAATTCTTCTGTGTGAGAGATTTGTCTAGTCTTCCATTTATTTATAGCACATTCATGTATATTTATTTTATTCTATGGGTTGTAAACCAATTGCTACCTTATTTCATGTGTTGCCATACCTGCCCCAGCTTTGGCCACGGGCCCGTCTTTCGTGCGGCTCCTCTGTCTCCACGGCATCGTCCTGTTTCTTCAGACACCTCCTGTCCTGGTGCCACCAGGTGCTCCACGCTCACCTCCTGTGTTCTCTGATGGGCCCAGAACCAGCCAGTCCTCCCAGCAGCCGTGGGGCCCTTTCCCAGAGGAGGGGAGAATCAAGTGCTGAGCACACGTCGTGATGAGGCCTCCAGGCCCCCGGCTCTCTCTCTTTGGCCTCTTCCAGAATGTCCTATCAATTGAATCAACACCACGTAGCCTCTCACTTCTCAATATCCAGCTCAGACCCATGCCGGTAGGGTCGCTCACTCCTTTTCATCACCGAGTGGCATCCCACCATACTAAGGACCAGTTGGTGGATCCATTCACCTACCGAAGCCCAGCGTCATGGCTTCCCACTGGGGTGACTGTGAATAAGGGTGCTTCATATGCAGCTCTTTGTATGGATATCATTTTTTAAATCTGTTGAAAACTACCCAGAAGCACAATTCCTGGATCATTCAGTAAGGCTGTTTAGTGTTATCCGAGACTTTGAATGGTCTTCCAAGGCGGCTGTGCCATTTCGCATTCCCACCCGCAGTGAATGAGAGCTCCTGCTGCTCCACATCCTCGCCAGAAATTGGTATAAAAACCATTTTCCCATTTCAGTCATTCTTTTTTTAAAAAGGATTTTATTTATTTGAAACAGAGAGTATGCACGAGCAAGAGAGAGTATGAGGGGCAGGGGCAGAGGGAGAGGGAGAAGCAGAGTCCCTCTGAACTGGGAGCCCCATGAGGGACTTGATCCAGGACCCTGCCATCATGACCTGAGCCAAAGGCAGATGCTCAACCAACTGAGCCACCCAGGTGCCCCCATTCCAGTCGTTCTGACAAGCTCTGGTCACACCTCAATGCCGTGGCCCCGTATAGTGACAGGTGATGTCTGGAATCCGTGCAGCCTCACTCAAGGTCTGTGTATTGCTTTTAGAGCAGCATCCAACCAGATCCATCGTCTATTTTTTAATCAAGCGGCTTGCTCTTTATTATTGAGTTGTAAGAGTTCTTTGTATATTCTGGATGTACGGCCTTTACCAGGAAGGTGATTTACAAATATTTTTTCCACATCTGGGCTAGAGATTGCTCAATTTTACTGATTTTCCAAGGACCTACTTTTTCATTTTGTTGATTTTATTTATTTATTGTGTACCTGTTTTCAATGTTGGTTGGCTTCTGGCCAAATTGTTATGATGTACTCCGTCCCCGCTTGCACGAGCCCTAAATTGTTCATCTTACTCCATTTCCCACAGCAGAAGTTCAGATGACCAGCTTTAGATCCTCCTTGTCTTCTCATATGTGCATTTCCATGCCGTACATTCCCCTTCACCAACTGCAATAGCTGCATTTCACAAATTTTGAAAGTTGAATTTTCCAGAGCTTTAGCCCCCAAAAAGGAAGCAGACACACTTCCTAGCACCTACTCCAATACCCAATACCAAAGCCAGGTAAGATAAGTTCTTGGGTGGAGGGCAACGCCCCCCAGCACACACACACACACACCTGGCTGGAATTGGCCCAGAACCTTTTCCACTCGGTGAGCAGAAGTGTGCCGTGGTCCCAGGACCACCATTGGATGCGTTCCCCAGGCCCAGAGCTCTGCGCTGGTCCCAGATGAGGCTGTGGGGTCAGGGTCACAGGCCCCTCCTCGCTCGTTCTGGGCCTCAGGCCGCTGTTTGCAGGCCCTCAGTGGGCCCAGGGCTCCCCCTCTGCTCCCCCCGCCACCGCCCACCCCCCCCCCCCCCCGCCTCTGCGTGCCCAGAAGCTTCCAGGGAAAGAAGCGGGCCCCGTCGTCTGGGAAACGGGACCGATTTCCGTGCTGACCTGAGAGCTCCCTGGGGCAGCCCCTGTGTTCCCCCCGCTACCTCCCATGGGAACCCGCACGTGACACCTTCACCCCGACCCCAGAAGGCTGGTAAACCGAGCCTCGGTGTCTGTCACGAGGGAAGCCAGGAGTGGCCAGGATTGCGTGAGAGGGGCACGTAGTAGGGTGCAGAGGAGGTGCTCGGCTCGGCCCCCAGCTCGCCCCCTCCAGCCGGAGGCTCACCTTCCCTCTAGACTCTCCACGGAAAGAGAGGAGCCCCGCGGGGCTGGTCACCTGTTCCCCAGCCGAGGTCGTCGCGAGGGAATCTGGAGACTTCAGCCACAGCTGCAGGAGCCACAGGGGCCAGGCCCCCACCCGGTTGGCAGGTGGCAGGTGCCCGGAGCCCAGCGCGAGCCGCCACCGAGTAAGGGCCTGGACACCAGGGGCCCCAGGTTTGCCTGCTTCTGCTGCGTGGGGGGTTAGTTCTGGGCGATCCTGTTTCTGTGCGATTCCGTGGGTTCCTGCGGTGCCCCCCACGGGCAGGACCAGACCATCCATCCCAGCAGGTCCCGCCCCCTCCCGGCCCCTCGCCCCCCACTGCGGGCACCAACATTCTGCTCCACATTTCCAAGCTTTTGTCACTTCACCAATGTGCTGCAGATGGAACCCCGCAGTGACCCCGGCGACAGCGTGAGCCTCGGGGACATCGCCCACGTCGTGTGTAGCAAAAACTCGTTCACTTTAGGGGCTGAGAGCTGCTCCCGGGGGATGGGCCCAGCCCGCGGGACCACTGCCCACTGCAGGGCACCCGGGCTGCTCCCAGGTCAGGGGCTCTTTACCGATAAAACTGCTTTGACTATTCATGGACAGGTTTCCAGGGAAAATAATTCCATTTCTCTGGATGCATGCCCAGAGGTGCAGTTTCTAGGTCACACTGTAGCTGCACATTTAGTTTAAAAAAAAAAAAGAAGATTCTATTTAGTCATGAGAGACAGAGAGAGAGACAGAGAGAGACAGAAACCAGGCAGAGGGAGAAGCAGGCTCCATGCAGGGAGCCCGATGCGGGACTCGATCCCGGGACCCCGGGGTCACGCCGTGGGCTGCAGGCAGGTGCTTAACCGCGGAGCCACCCAGGGTTCCCTGTACGTTTAATTTTGAAGAAGCCAGCAGACTGGTCTCCCAGAGCCTGTGCCATCTAACCACGGCCAGCCGTGGAGGAGAGATCCAGGTCCCCCGATGTTTGGTGGCTGCAGGAGGAGCTCAGAGAGGGGATGGCTGCTGGACCCATGAGGCCATCAGCTGGCAGGGGCTGCCCATCCCCTCCCGCCCTTGGGTCGCAGCTCTGCCTGCTGCTCCCACGGGGCGCAGCTGCCAGATGGCGCGTGCAGCTGGGCCACCTGGATGGCGCGTGTGATGGAACTCGTCAGGCTCACTCCTTAACTCGCAAGATTCCAGTGGGCAGGGGCGGAGATGCACTGGTCACACAGCCACCCACGACAAGCCTGGCAAGTACGTTCCTTTGCTTATTCAACCTGCCACCCACCAGCAGGAGGCCTCCTGTGTCTTGGATCTCGCCGCCCTCCGCGAGTGCAGGGGCCCATGTCCAACTGACAGAGAGGTCACTTGTTACCGTTCTGAGAGGTGTGCAGTGATCCCACTGTGGTTTCCATAGCGTCCCTGATGGCTGTGTTGCTGGGCATCTCCTCCTGTGCTTCGCTGCCATCCCTACCTCCTTGTCAAGAGACTGACTGCCGTCTCTGCCCATTTTGTGATTGGATCGCTCGTTACTGTTAACTTGTAAGGTTTTATCTATTCTGATACTAGTTCTCTTTGGAACATATGGTTTGCAATTTTTTCTCCCAGCCTGTAATCTTTTCAGCCTGGTCACGTGGTCCTGCACAGAGCACGAGTTTGAGTTTTTGATTCCGCTGAGGTCCAATTTATCCATCTTCCTTTATGGATGTGCTTTTGGTGTCAAGAATAAGACTCTGGCCCTAGACCCTGAAGAGCTTCCCTTTTTCCCCAAAAGTTGTTGTTTCACTTTACACTTAAGTGCAGGACCTACTTAGAGTTATTTCAAGGTGTAAAGTGTAGGTCAGGTTTCGTTTTCTGAGTGTGCCTGTGGATGTCCAACGGCTGCCACAACTTGTTGTTAGACTGCCTTCCTCCACTTAAGCTCTTGCATTTGTTGAAAGTCGGTTGGGCTCCTTTGTGTGGGTCCATGGCCAGATTCTCTGTTTTGTTCATCAGTCTGTGTCTATCATCCCCCGATACCACACTGTCCTGGTTACAGTAGCTACCTAAGGCTTACCACAGCCTACAGAGCAAGACCCACTCCCCAGTGTCGCGAGCAAGGAAAGAACCTCAATCCCACCATGACAACATGTGACCCGGGGTAGGACTCTTTCTACCAGAGCCAGCCAGCTGGTCGTTCTAGGGTGGGCAAGGAGTCTAGGATCTAGCAGGAAAGGGACGACCTCCCACCAGCCACTCGTCACTGAATGGGGTCCCTGGTCAGTCCTCCCGTGGATGTTTCTTTCCACTGCTTTGATGGAACTCCCTTGTCCCTGTTGCCAGCCTCAGGGCCTGGACCACCTCCCTCTGTTGGGTCGGGGAGTGTAAGATCCCCCCACGATTGCTGTTCATCCCTCGGGTCCCACGGTAGCCTACCCTCCTCCTTCCTCTCGCTGCCTCTTGCTTTATTTCCAGGGCAAAGAGGAATATGGAGAGCAGGTCTACTCTACTACTATGTCCGGCTGGAGGCCTCACTGTATTATTTTTATGTAGCAGATCTTTGGTTCAAACTCACGTCTTTCACCCTATTCTCCCTCTGCATCTTTTGTGCTATAATGACTCTCAAAGACAAGTTTTAAGCAAATGAACAGCATGACATTCAGATCGTTAAGGGACTCCAACACCATCAGCCCCGGGTGTTGTTTCAGGGCTTCCAGATGTGATACGTGATACGCGAATGAGCTTCAATCCTCACAACATGCCAATTGTCCATGTAGACCAGCCCACATTGTTGCAAAATTCAAAAAACATCAAAAATCTGTCTTCTTTCAAGAAATGATGGAAGCCTAGAAAGCTATGACTTGAAACCCTTGACACATATTCATTATGTAAATCTATTGTCACACCAAGTGTAGAAATAAAAAAAAAAAAGAACTCAAGTAAATCCCACATAGACCAGAATCGTAACCATGACTCCAGTGCTCCAGGCTCCCCCAGAGAGCACTATAATTAGTGTTCTAATCCTGCTACACCCCACAACCAAATGCTCGTTTTCATGTGTGGTTAGAGAGGCAGCACTTTGTAGATGGGACACCAGGAGTATGGAGCTGGTGGCAGCACATCATGAAACCCCTAGTGGTGTGTGAACAGCTATTGAACACCTCAACCCCAGGTCCCTCCTCCAGACATTCCCCAGAAAGTCTGGCACCTCGCTTTCCTCAAAACTCCTGGAACAGAGTTTCCAAGGTCAGAGACTTGGGGTTAGTAGGACCTGAAGCTATGGACGAAATGATAAACTGAAGACTTGAAGACAGCAGCACACAGCTCATTCACCTGGTCCTTCTCTCACTAATTCAGCAATCCTTGAGTAGCGACTTTGAGCCACACAGAATGTCAGAGGCGCTCATGGAGCCTTAGGATCCACAGAAAGACCCAAACTGAGAAGTACTAAACATAATTAAACAATAGAAAACACTAGAGGGACAACTTCCCAGTGCAAAGGAAACCTATGTGAGGGTCCCATATAGGCCTGGGGAGTTAGAGAAACCCACACTAGAAGGGGAATCTGGACAAGACAGAGTCTGAGAGTGATAGGCTGCCCTAAAGCACCTGTGACTTCCCTGCTCTCAGCCATGGCCATCTGAGACAGCCACCCAGAGCCAACCTCTCAAAGTCCTCCAGACTATCCAGAGCAGCCTTCCCAAACCCAGTCCTCCCATAACCATCCAGACCACTTTCCTAAAACTTATATTACAAAAGTATAATCCCTATATTAAAGGGCTCATTGAACCCCAATCACAAGAATCATGACAAAAACTACATGTCGTACCATTTTGCCCAAAACCACGAACAAAGAGAAAATCTTAAAAGCAGCAGAGAAAAAACAACTACATAGAGAAGGATGAAGGTAAGGGCGAGTGCTAATTCTCATGAAGTCTTCTCAATGAAGACAATGAAGAAATTCTTTACCATTTGAAGAAAAATAACTGTAAACCTAGAATTCTTTACCCAAAAAGAATATCTTTCAAAAAATGAAAGTAAAATAAAATATTTTCCATCCATACTATAGCCAGAAGAACTTACTCCAGCAAACAGAAGAAAAATTACACCAGATGGAAATCTGGACCAACGTAAAGGAATGCAGAGCATCAGAAATGATAAGTAGATGGGAAATTATGAAGACTTAAAAATGAATTAACCTTTATAAAAATAGCTGAATGTTTAGAGCAATAATGACAAACTATATTGTGGAATGTATAACATATGTAAAAGTAAAATACGTTACAATAATAGCACAAAGAACAGAAAGGAAGAAGTAGGAGCATAGTGTAAGTTGCATTTACTATATGGGAAGGGGCACGATCTTGCTCAAAGGCAGGTCAATTAAAGATTATATCATAAACTCTAAAAAACTAAATAAACCACTAAAGTATCACATAAAAAATAGCCAATAATGTAGCAACATAAATGATATGGAATTATAAAAAAGAAATGTCAATGAATCCAAGAGAAAGTAGAGAAACAAGAAAAAGAGAACAAACGGGACAGTAGAAAACAAGTAGCAAGTGGATAGAATTAGACTCAACCATGTCCATAATCACACTCAGTGTAAATGGTCCAAAACCCACTTAAAAGTTAGAGATTGTCAATCCAATGAAAAACCACAGCCGAAGCACATAATACCACCAGAAAAATGACTTTATTTCTTTTAAGGTTTTATTTATTTATTTGAGAGAGAGATAGAGAGAGAACAAGCAGGGAGCAGTGGAGGTAGAAGGAGAAGCTGAGCAGGGAGCCTGACTCGGGACTCCATCCCAGGACTCCAAGACCATGCCCAAGCCAAAGGCAGACACCCCCTACTGAGCCACCCAGGCGCCCCGAGAAAGTGACTTAAATGCAAAGACAAATAAGTTAAATGTAAAGGATGCAAAAAGATATTCCATACTAATCAAAAGCAAGTAGTCGCATGTTAATGTCTGACAAGGTTGATTTCAGACCCAGACTGTTACAGGGGAGACAGAAATGTCGTGAAGAAATAGATGTCCGATCATCAAGAGGACATGACAAAAGTCCTAAGTGCTTATGTACCTAACAGAGCTTCAGGATACATGAAGCAAACATGATAAAGACAAGGAGGTAGAAACAGAGTCACGGATTTCAACATCCCTCTCAGTAAATTGATGGCGGATGTAGACAGCCCATCAGTTACAACACCGAGGACCTGACCTGAGGGACATTCCAGAAGAACATGATACTTGGCAGCAGCAGAACATACATTTTTCCAAGTGCAAATGGAATATTTGTCAAGATAATCCATAGTCCGGGCATGAAACAAATCTTAACAAATGTGAAGGATTTAGTCATAAAGATATGTTCTCCATCACGAAATGAAATAGGTTGTAAATCAATACTAGAAACATGTCTGAAAATCTGTGAATGTTTAGTAACTAAATAAAATGTTTCCAAATAAGACATTGAACAAAGAAGAAACTTTAAGAAGAAATTAGAAAGGGTTTTGACTGAGTGACAATGAAATGCACTGTATCAACACGTGCAGGGCTGCCGCTGGAGCAGCGTCTGGAGGGAAACACATATCACTTAGCACCTACCTAGAAAAGTTTGTTTAAAACCAACAATTCCATCTTCCATCTTAGGAAACTGGGGGAAAAAGAATAAAAATCAACATAGTACGAGAAGGAAAAAAAAATCATACAGATGAGAATGGAAATCCATGAAAAAAAAAAAAGCAAAACAACAGCAAAATCAATGAAACAGAAAGCTGGTTCCTTCAGAAAATTGATGTAATGAATAAGTCTTTGGCTAGATTGACCAGGAAAACAAGAGAACAAAAAAGTCACGGACAGCAGGAGTGAGAAGTGGCAGCCCTTCAGGTGATATAGATATTAAGGAGCATATTAAGGGACTATTTGTGGACAGACGCATGCCAATAATTCTGACAACTAAGACAAGTGGGCAAGGTCCTTGGATGACAAAACTACCGAAGACTCACTCAAGAAAAGAAGACAAACAGCCTTATGTCTGTTAACAAAATTGAATTTGTAGGTAAAAACCAAGGTACAGATAAAATTCAGGCCCAGGGAGCTCCACTGGGGGAATCCACCAAATATTTAAGAAATAAAATGGGGCACCTGGGTACCTCAGTCGGTGATGCAACTGCCCATCAGTTCAGGTCATGATCTCAGGGTCGTGGATTGGACCCTCACGTTTGGCTCCCTGCTCAGCGGGAGTCCGCTTCTCCTTCTGCCCCTGCCCCTCCCCCCCATGCATGCACTTACTCGCTCTTGCTCTCTCAACTCACTCAATAAAATAAATAAAATCAAGAAAAAAAAAGAAACAGAAATCAAACCAATTCTAGACAAAGGCAGAGAAGTGGACGAGGGTCTGCCCACAAGTGGCTGGAAGTTCTCTGCTACCAAAACCAGACACAGACATTCCTCCAAAATAAAATAAAATAACATATAATATCTATCACAAGCATGGGTGTAAACATTTTCAACATAATGTTAATAAATTGAAGCTAACAATATTTAAAAAGATAAATCACAACCAACTGGGGTTCAATGCAAGGTTGGTTTAAAATTAACTATTGGGGACACCTGGGCAGCTCAGTAGTTGAGCGTCTGCCTTCAGCTCAGGTCATGATCCCAGAGTTCCAGGATCGAGTCCTGCGTCTTGGTCCCTGCAGGAAGCCTGCTTCTCGCTCTGCCTCTGTCTCTGCCTCTCTCCGTGTGTGTCTTTCATGAATAAGAAAAAATCTTTTTAAATAATCAAATTAAATTAAATACAACTAGTATAATCCACCATATTAATAGCAGAAAGGAAAACGCACATGTCATCTCAATGCAGAAAAAGCAGCATCCATCCCAGCAAATTAAAAACAGAAGGGAACTTTTTCAAACTGATTAAAGTCGTGTACAAAAACACCATAGCTAACATCACATTGACAGAAGAGCAGTAGACACTTTCCCTCTGAGATCAGTGACAGGACAAGGCCTCCAGTTTTCACTGTTCTGTGTGACATTCTTATGCGGTTCCAGCCACTTCAGTAAGACAGGAAAAAGAAATAAAAGGGAGCAGAGAAAGAAAAGTCTTTCAGCAAATCTGTGCTGAAACAGCTAGAGATAGATAAATACCAAAAAGGAACGAGAAGAAGAAGAAAGAAAGAAAAGAAAGAAAGAAAGAAAGAAAGAGAAAAGAAAGAAGAAAGAAAGAAAGAAGAAAGAAAGAAAGAAAGAAGAAAGAAAGAAAAGAAAGAAAGAAGAAAAAAGAAAGAAAGAAAGAAAGAAAGAAAGAAGAAAGAAAAAGAAAGAAAAGAAGAAAGAAAGAAGAAAGAAAGAAAGAAGAAAGAAAGAAATTGATAGATTGCATCATATACAAAATAAAGCTAACCACGCGTCCCTAAATGTACAGCCCTGAAACATCACACTTCCACAAGAAAATATAAGAAAATGTCTTTTTATTTTTATGTTGGACTAAGATTTCTCAGATACAACCATAAGTATGATCCAATAAACACAAAAAATGATGAATTAATCTTCATGAAAATGTACAAGTTCTGCTCTTATAAGAATCAAAAGACAAGCCACAGATGGAAAGACAATATTTTCAAAATACGTCTCAGCAAAGCACCAAAACTGAGGAAGCAAACCAAGAAAGAAAAGAAAAGACAGGAGTTCCACCAGTCAGAGAGCAGACAGGAGAGGGGTGAAGAATTTCCCAAGACCTTGAAAGGGGCTTGTCTGTCCGCCGAGCAGGAGAGATGCCTGCGAGACCGGTGTTCGCCACAACAGCTGCTGTGTGGTGAGTGTATTAAGAGGAGATTTTTCCACTCGAGGATGAATTTCTGATGGTGAGATGGTTAATCTGATGTGTCAGGTCGCCTGGAGTGTGGTCTCAGAGAGCCGGTCAAACACTTTTCTGGCTGTTCCTCTGAGGCTGGCTTTGGATGAGATCAACTTTTAAATCAGGCAATTTTTGCGCAAAGCAAGTCACCCTCCATAATGTGGGTGGGCCCCGTCCAATCGGGTGAAGGCCTGCCTAGAGCAGAGGCTGAGTCCCCCGAGCAAGGGAGAAGTCTGCTCTTCCTGGGCCTCCAGCTGCCGGCCTCCCCCCGGCAAGATTTTGGAGTCACCAAGCCTCCACCATCGTGTGAGCCGACTCCTTAAAGTAGATCTACTTACACACTTACCTCCAGTTGGTTCTGTTTCTCCCTGACTCACACGGCTGGCTTTCCAGACCGCGAGGGGTCTGTTGGCCACCGACACCCGGGACTGTTAAGCCAGAGTCAGGCGGGGACCACGTTGATTAGGCTCATCCTGCTTCACGAACCATAATCGGCAGAAATGAAAACTTGTGCGAGCCTGGAAATGGCAAGAGAGCCTCCCAGGTTCCCGAGCTGCACCTGGTGCTTCCGTGTTAGGAAACACCCTCGCTGGCCCATCGGTCGGGTTCTGCGGCAGAGCCGCGTCTGCACCGCGGGTGGGAGGAGGCGTGAGTTTGTGTGTGGGGAGGCATGCGATCGGGGGCGCCCAATCTGTCCCTTCCACGCAGGAACGCGGACAGCACCCCGAGCCTGGAAACCAAGAAGTTGCAGCAGATACTCATTCTTCAGATACAAGGACGCGGGAGAACAGACAAGCATCTCAAAGGGTCCAGAGTGGCTGCTTCTGGGGACAAAGAGTTTGGGGTGGGGCAGGGACCGAGCAGTGATCACGGCTTTCCCTTCAAAGTCCAGAGCTTTTGTCCTACAAATATAAAGTTACAGCTTATAACCTCTTGGTGTCATTTATTAAAAAAAAAAAAATCAGTCGATCGGATATCTGAAACCGTGCCCCATGGAAGACACTGTGCTGGGCTCAGCGGTAGACAGGCAGAGGCAAGAAGAGAATTAATGTCCTCAAAAAGCTTCAGAAGATTTAGGCATTTTCAACCAGAGCAGTCAAATATCTGAACCATGTAATAAACAGTATCAAACAACTGAAAACAATAAAGTGATACAAAAAAAAAAAAAAAAGAATGTGTAACTGGATTGTCTCTGGTCTTCCCAAGACACCACAAACTTAACAAATGCATTTAGGTTTACTAAAAAGCAAAGCAAATCACTAAGTCCAGAAACACTTTTCGTTTCATTTCTTTTCTTTTCTGTTGTCTTCATCAATTTATATGAACCAAATCCATTGTGAAATGAGAGTAGCAAGTATCTCAGAGGAAATAGTTGCTTAACTGTTGGAGGTTAATGTGTGTGAAATAATCTGGACCTGAATTTTGATGTGGATATTTGTATGGAAAGGAGAGTTATTTTTTAAGGTGTTGGAGCCTAGAGCTGTACTGGGTAACTATCATATGAATAAAATGAAAGCATATATATACCTGCTGAAAAAAAACAATACAAAAAAACGCAAAAGTGCATTGTTTGTTAGAATTTTAGGCTCATTAGGAGAAAAGATAACAATGCTTCAGACTGGAACGTTGCCCTCCATTTTGCATCCATCCACCGGACTACCTGAACACAGCTACAACCTCGTGTGACACATCTCTGCTAGAGAGGAAAGTGTAGCTTGGTATCTCGATCACACAGATATTTAAAACAGTGTATTTTCCTCTCTTTAAACTGATGATGACCTATGCCTAATCCCCAAGCCCTATTTCACTGGGTTGACAAAACTAAAACCCTTCTCAGTCATGCATGAACAGCTATTTATTTTGTTTTTAAAGCCAGTCAAGTATTAAAGATATGAAACACAAATAATACATCTAGATTTCTTCAGTCTAGAAAGATATATCACTATTTGGATGACAGTTCTAGCCTACTCGGTAAGCACAAAGCCTTTCTCTAGAATGGATAAAATTAAACAAATACACATAGGAAATTAAGATTATTTTCAAAAGAAAATAACACACAGCAGTAAACAGAAAGAGGAAAACTCACTTAGATAGAAGATGTGCTGCTACTTAAGACCAAAATGACAAGTTGTTTCAGAAAAGCACAGCCTTTCCTGGAATTAAGACCCAGGGAGAACTGGCCCCTGGATCTCCACAGGAAGATCTGACCTATTTGCCGGAGCGGCAACCTGAGCACTATCTTAATAACACAGATATGCATTTTATAAGGTCACTTCTTTGAATCATCCTTAAGTGCACGTCACTACCACAAACACTGGGAAGTCCATTCCGCCTTAGAAAACAAAGCAAGGCAGAGAGGGCAAGGGGCTCTCCTGCGACGGTGCTAAGGCAAGGGGGAGTGGAAGCACACGAGGAAGGGAAGGCAAGGAACGTGCGCTCAGGCCGGCAGGGCAAACCGCTGCACAGAGGCCCAGAGGCCGGAGCCGCCCTGCAGCTCCTGAGCACCTGGCCGCAGGAGGAGCAGGGCCGCCACTGCTCCAGGGAGGCTGTGGAGCCAGAGGCAGGCGGGAGCCGGAGAGAGGGGATTCCATCCCCTTGCGGATGAGCCCCGAGAATGAACTCTAACGAGGTCCAAATCCCTTGCCAAGAAAGAAAAAGTAAGGTGGAAACTTCAGCCAACACACGAGGATCCGAGAACCCGACCTTCTGGACCACTGACACCTCTGTTCACTTCCACCAGGAACATTCATCAAGTCGCAGTTAGAAAACACCCATTTCAGTAAGAAAACACTGGTCAGGAAGCAACCAAGAACATTGAAATTACCCACTTAATTGAGAAAAGATTTCCTAGACACTGACAAGATAGCTTTCGTGGAAGATATATGCTTATCTCTGTAGGCACCTGAATAAGTTGTGAGTTTAAATCAGTAACATATAAAGGGAAATTTTCTAGAAATCATAAATAACCTTGGTTTTAGATGATTGATGTGACTTCTATCTTTCCACAGAGAAGTGATCACTAAGCAGGGCTATATGTCTGTTCGATCCTACTTGTTCACAATTAAACCGTGGCAAATGATCACAAGATATTAATTCTATTCTACCCTGGATACTGTCTGCAGATGGAGAAATGGGAAAAGACAGAAGAGACAGAGTCCTGAGCTCAGGCAACACTGAGGCAATAACATCGGACAACCTCTCACTCCTTAACATAAGCAAGCCGAGGTGTAAAGAAGATATGTTTTCCTCCATTTTGGCTCAAGAGTTATTTCTGGTATAATATACTATATATATATATATTTTGCAACAGAAAAGAGCCTATAAACATGTTTCTTCAAATGGGCCATCATTTAAAAAAAAAGATAGAAAGGGAAAAAAATACTGCTAACCATTGGGGTAAGAGAAGAAATGAGAGGGGAAGACCAAGAAGCAGTGGGCGAGTCATGGTGACAGGGAGCCTGAGGTCCAGCAGGCATATAAAGTGACCAAGTTTTACCAAGAACACTCCACAGACATCACACGAATGGTCACTCAACACAGAGGAAAATATCTGAATGCATCCATGAGAATAAGGTACCCATTTCAGTGGTAGAACAGAAAACGGTATTACCCTACAGACATTCATAAGGAATACACACTGAGGAAGATGACGAACCTTTTTTGTAGATAAGTAGACTCCATGTCCAGTACCCAGCATGGAGCCCAATGTGGGCTTGAACTCAAGACCCTGAGATCAAGAGCAGAAGCAAGAGTCTGAGGCTTCATCCAGTGAGCCCCCCAGACACCCCTGATGATGATCTTTTTAATACAGAAAATGAAAGTAATGATGACAACTTAGCCAAAGGAACACAGTTCTTTCTAACGGACAATCAAGTGACAATTCCAGGAGTTAAGCTCATACCTCTTCTGATAGGAAAATTTTGAATCTCTTTAGATAAACGTAATTCAGAATTTAATAAACTGTATTATCCTCTCATTTAAAGGTAACCTAAGGTTTTGGGGGTGCCTGGGTGGACTCAGTCAGTGAAGTGTCTCCCTTCAGCTCAGGTCATGATCCCAGGGTCCTGGGATCCAGCCCCACTTTGAGCTCCCTGCTCAGCGGGGAGCTTGCTTCTCCCTCTCCCTCTCCCTCTGCCCCCTCTTCCCTGGTATACTCTCTCTCTCTCTCTGGTAACAAAATATTTCAATAAATAAATGTCAGTGAAGTATCTTTTTTTTTTCGTTTTATTTTTTCATTTTATTTATTTATTTTTTAATTATAAATTTATTTTTTATTGGTGTTCAATTTGCCAACATACAGAATAACACCCAGTGCTCATCCCGTCAAGTGCCCCCCTCAGTGCCCGTCACCCAGTCACCCCCCCCCCCCGCCCTCCTCCCCTTCTACCACCCCTAGTTCGTTTCCCAGAGCTAGGAGTCTTTATGTTCTGTCCCCCTTTCTGATATTTCCCACACATTTCTTCTCCCTTCCCCTCTATTCCCTTTCACTATTATTTATATTCCCTGAATGATGAGACCATATAATGTTTGTCCTTCTCCGATTGACTAACTTCACTCAGCATAAGACCCTCCAGTTCCATCCACGTCAAAGCAGATGGTGGGTATTTGTCGTTTCTAATGGCTGAGGAATATCCCATTGTATACATAGACCACATCTTCTTTATCCATTCATCTTTCGATGGACACCGAGGCTCCTTCCACAGTTTGGCTATTGTGGACATTGTTGCTAGAAACATCGGGTGCAGGCGTCCCGGCGTTTCATTGCATCCGTAAATTTGGGGAAAATCCCCGACAGTCAGTGAAGTTCTAATCAACCCAAATTACTGTTAGCAAAGTTGCAAAGACAACTGCATGTGCACATTGGTATGCTTTTTCTCTGGGAATGTTTTAGGTTTGGGATACTTCATGTTTTCAGAAAGAGTTATGTTTCCATCTAAACCAAAAAGCAAGGAACAATGATGCTTTCATAAAATTTTAACATTGCAATACAAGCATTTCTGAAAAAGGAGGAAAAAGGAAAAGAGACAAGCAAGACCCCGAAACCTTATAGGGTATCACGTCTTGTCGTCTGGGCCGAACGGTTTACAGTAAACCAGAACCAAGTAGCAGAGCTGCCAGTACTTCTATGCACAGGGGTCTAGGTAATACCTGGTATGGACAAAAATGGGGGGGGGGGGGGCAAGATTTTACTTATCAATAAGATCAAAGATACTATGACAAGGAAGATTGATGAATCACAAATCCCAAGTGTCCGGTAAAAAGGAGATAGAGCCAGCATCCACGAAAGAGCTCGGGGATCTGAAACAGGCCTAGGGAAAACCCATTCACCTGAACAAAAGCCCCTGACCAATCCTGGGCTCGCCCTGGGGCCTAAAGACTCCCTTTGTCAACCACCACACACTCTCTGAGTTTTACAACCTGACTCGATGCCTCCCAAATTGCTTCACTAAGGAAATACTAAGGTTTTTATCGAGGTATTCATTAATTAACAACTTGAAAGAAACAGGTACATTTCCCATGTTATGAAATTATTTAGGTCTTAGACGCTCTGACACGTGGATCCAATTTAAAATCTTCTAGTGGAAAAAGGGGTTGGGGCATAAAAGCCCCCCTGAGACGCTGTCAGGGCAGAGAACTTTGCTGGCCCCTGGACACCACAAAACTCGGGATTCCCAGTGAGCCTTTTCCCCTCCTGCTATTTACAGTCACTCAGAGCCCAGCTGACCTCCACACAGGGAACTAGGAATGCCATCTCCTTCTATGAGAATATGCACCTGACTCCCACGCGAGAAAAACTTAGCAGGGCTGTTTCAGCGGTGGTCATGTGCAGAGGCTCATTTTCTCGATTCCTATGAGCAAACTCAGTCATGAAGGTACTTTGGCTTACTATATTACAAACAGAATTACTCCTTGAAAATAAGAAAGACTTTAGAATGAACTTGCAAATTAATCGGAGTCTATTATTTTGGAATGTGAATTGAATGTGTTTATGTTTAGTTCTTTATATTTAAGTGTACAAGACTTCAGAAATACAGGAGTGTTCTTAGTACCTTTTAAGTAAGTTCATACAAATTTAGGGACAAAAAAAACCCAAAAACATGTTCTTCCGCGAGCCGTCATTTCAGGTATTCTTGAAGTCAAACATATACATTTGAAATGATCTGACTTTGTGCTTAATGACAGTCATGCAGACAAAATTTACCGGTTCATCAAACTATAGTGCAAGTATATGAATTTATTTGTAATAAATTATCATTTTTGCATATATCAGTCAAAGCACAAGGCCTAAACACTTGCAACCAAAATGAATTATTAATTAATTGTCACAAAACATGAGAGACACCTAAGTCTGGGAAATGAACAAGGGGTAGTGGAAGGGGAGGTGGGTGGGGGGGTTTGGGGTGACTGTGTGACGGGCACTGAGGGGGGCACTTGGTGGGATGAGCACTGGGTGTTATGCTATATGTTGGCAAATTGAACTCCAAGAAAAAATTTAATTGTCACAGCCTATTTGGCGAAGTTCTATTACTATTTGCTATAATATGCAATGCATAAGGGGGAGAATCAAATTGAAACCTAAAAAAGTAAGCCGATTATTTTGTCCTGGAGAAATTAAAATACAGCAAGCTGACAAAATCAGAGCCAAGGCATTCATGTTTTAAATAGGTAAAAACAAAACAAACAAACAAACAAACAAAAACAATGTTTACCTTAACTTAAAGAACAGTTGTGCCCAAAGGGAAGGTTCAACCTGCTGAATAAAGAGTTCTTTTGTTTCCAGAACCATGAAAAGGCCTCAATTCCCTCTCCAAGGTAGGAAGGAGGGTGGAATGGGAGCTCTTTGGCACTGGCTTTGCTACTTGACTGTGACTCTCCCCAGCTAAGCAGGTCTACTGGGAGGAGGACACTGCTGTGGGGCTCCGGGCCTTCTGACTTGGTATTTTTGTGCAGAGAGAGGGAGCACCCCAGAAACAGGTGTCCTAAACCAGAAGGCTTCTGAAAACACAGAGGTCTTTGGAATAACATTCAATGGAAGATGCTCAGTTGAGAGGAACTCAACAGCCTGGACTACATGGGGGTCAGGACCCAGAAGACGGTGTATTTTCCCTCTTGAGGTTCCTTTCTTGATTTAGAAGCAAAACCGGATTAATGCCAGGGAAAAGGCTTAGCACCTCTCAAAGGGTAGAAAGACATGCCATGTTTCTCTTGCCTCAGTTGTGGCCTCCCTCTACGTGTCAAGGGAGGAAATGAGCGGACACCAGCAAGTGTCCCTGAAGGATACGGAAAAGGTCATGGGAACCAAACAGTACATGTGGGCTCTTCCCCCTCCTGTCATAATACACAAGAGGTGTCTACTGTATTTAAGTCCTTGGAGGATAAAAATATGTATCAGGTAATGAATTTTCATTGTACGAAATGATGTGAAAACTTATTTAACGTTTTAAATTCCTAAATAAAAAGCAAAATGATACATTTGAGTTCAAAACATATACTAGTTACACAGGAGGGAAGGGATTTTCTTTTCAGTAATCATCTGATCTGTTTTCATTCAAAATTTATTTGGGGAACAAAATATACGAAGTACCTATATGTGAAGATTCTCAAGGGGAGATAATTAGTACAAGAAAGGACAATGGGATTAGAGTCAGAAAAGTAACAATTCTAATATTGAGTAATAAAAACAACAACACTGAGTAAGTTACTACACATTCCTCAATCTCAGTCCTTTGATCTAAAACCTGGAATAATGCTGCGCTGCTAATAACAACTCAGAGTGATTACTGAGATCATGCATGTGGAAGCAACAAAAACACGGCATTACAAATGTTTTGCTTCCACTTCCTTATAGACTCATGAAACAAAACTTTGACAAGTTCCAAATTAGAATTTAAGTGATGAAGAATTTGTAGAATTTGAAGAATAATGCGTTCAGGATATGTTAAATACACAGAGTTTGGCTCAAATTAAATATAATGCTGCAAAGAGAAGTACCAGACATCAAAATACAAGGAGTAGGCATACATTACGCTCAGTACTTTGACAAATAGTCACGTCCAAACTAACGTGCTAAAGAAAATACTAGGCCTGCAATAGAAGAGTCAAGCTAAACTGCTTGTAAACACAGAAAATATTGGTAAGAGCATTTTACATTTTTTAAAAAGGCAGTGGAACATTTGTAAATAAGGAAGAGGTCCTTGGAGGTCCTAAGCTGCAGACTTGTACAACAAACTGCATCATTACTGACAACTTAAAAAAGTACTAAAAACCTAAATTTCCAGGAGTGTCTACAGAGTTTCAGATTGCCATCCCAGCGGATCCGGGGGTAAATATCCTCTGTCTTTGAAAGAAAGAGAGAGGGATTTTCACTAGCTCTGGGTTGTACATTTTGCAGATTCAAAAAGTTTAGAAGTAGCCATACTCACCTGAGAGCTGACACTGCTCTATCTCTGCTCAGCTAATGGAATTCAGTCCATGTGGTGAAGCTGCTTATGATACGGTAGCAGGAGAGGAAAGAAAAAGCCTGGCAGTTGAGGGACATAATCACTGTGGGTTATTTCTCATGACACGGCAACCATAGTATTATTTGGGGGAGACACAAGATGTATTTCTTTTTTAGTGTCAGCAATGTTTAATTCTACACTGAGAATCTGAAAATACTGTTTTAAAAACTCAAAATAAGAATACAGGAAGAAATAGACGAAGTTTACTTTTTCATCATTATTTTAACTCAAACACATGCGCAGAGGTCAATCCCCTCCGAATAAACTTTTCTACTGTTTCAACTTTATTTCACCAATTTCACAAATTCAAAGTCCTTCAAATTGTTGCAAATATTTTTAGATCAGAATTTTCAGAATTCAAAGGACATTAAATGTTTGTGGCAGAGTGGTATGAAATGTCCTATTCAAGGACGGAGCACCACAAACGCAAAACATGATGAACCGGGCAGCTCCGGGGGCTCAGTGGTTTTAGCGCCACCTGCAGCCAGGGCCTGATCCTGGAGACCCGGGATGGAGTCCCGGTGCTTTTTCCCTCTGCCTGGGTCTCCGCCTCTCCTCTCCTGGGTCTATCATGAATAAATGAATAAAATAAAAAAACATGATGATCTGATTTGAATAAACATTCTAGAGATGTCACATCATTAAACGAGGCCTAAAAATGCAAATATAATTGTTTTTGTTACATTTTTTAAATGAGCGAAAATTCGTGTGACATCATAAATAAATAAAATTCAAAAAAAAAAGCTATTTAAAAAATGAGCGAAAATTACCTTTCTTTTGGGGTGCCAACTGCATGATTGCCTAGTACAGGTGTAAGTGCTGATTCATTACAAAGGCAACGCTAAAGAAAGAAATAAGCAGTCATAGAACTAAAACATGACTCTCTGCTAAAAACCTGTGCATGAAGTATTTAAAAACAGGCATTTACATGTGGCTTTGACACGAAAATGCACATTGCAGGGGTGCTCCTGGTGAACAAGAAGCTTGTCTATAGATCCAAGGCCCTGTCACACCTAAAAAAGAATGTAGTAGTGACAGCAGTCGCTTCAGCCCGCTCAAGGCCGGACTTCCCTACAGTCCTCTAGTTTCCTGTAATCAAAAAAACCCCACAGCCCAGGGGAGGAGCGGCGGTTAAAGCCCAAAGTGGCCAAGCAGCAGCGCGCGCCCCAGGCTCCCCGGGCCCCGCCGCCCGCCCAGGCCAGGCCCCCGCGGCGGCGCCTCCGGGCTCCAACGGCCTCAACGGAAGGCGGCGCGGGGGGCAGAGGCGCATCAGTCTGGGGGGGACCCGGCGGGGGGCGTTGGGGAAGCCGCGGCCTGGACCGGGACCCACAGCGGCGGCTCCACCTGGGGCAGGGCTCTGACCCGCACTCGGCCTGCGGTAAGCAGCGCCCCACTGCGCGATGGGGGCTGAGGGCGGCCCCGGGAGGGACCCGGAGCGGGGAGGGCGGGACCTGAGGCCGGCGGGGTCGCGGGGGGGGGCAGGGGCCCGGGATGCTGGGGGGGGGTCGGGAGGGACCCCGAGCGGGGAGGGCGGGACCTGAGGCCGGGGGGGTCGCGGGGGGCGGGCAGGGGCCCGGGATGCTGGGGGTCGGGAGAGGGGAGCGTGGGCCAAGGACCCTGGGGCGTCGGGAGGGACCCCGAGCGGGGAGGCCGGGACCTGAGGCCGGCGGGGGGTCGCGGGGGGCGGGCAGGGGCCCGGGATGCTGGGGGGTCGGGAGGGACCCCGAGCGGGGAGGGCGGGACCTGAGGCCGGCGGGGGTCGCGGGGGGCGGGCAGGGGCCCGGGATGCTGGGGGGTCGGGAGAGGGGAGCGTGGGCCAAGGACCCTGGGGCGTCGGGAGGGACCCCGAGCGGGGAGGCCGGGACCTGAGGCCGGCGGGGTCGCGGGGGGCGGGCAGGGGCCCGGGATGGGGGGTCGGGGGGAGAGGGGAGCGTGGGCCAAGGACCCTGGGGCGTCGGGAGGGACCCCGAGCGGGGAGGGCGGGACCTGAGGCCGGCGGGGTCGCGGGGGGCGGGCAGGGGCCCGGGATGCTGGGGGGTCGGGAGGGACCCCGAGCGGGGAGGGCGGGACCTGAGGCCGGCGGCGTCGGGGGGGCGGGCAGGGGCCCGGGATGCTGGGGGGTCGGGAGGGACCCCGAGCGGGGAGGGCGGGACCTGAGGCCGGCGGGGGTCGCGGGGGCGGGGCGCGGGGGGAAGGCCCCGGGTCGCCCCTGGGCTGCATGGGGACTTGGCCAAGCCTGGCTCCCCGCTCGCCCCCCGCTGCTCTGTGCCCCGCTGTCCAGGTCCCGAGGTACCGCCCTAAGGAACGTGCTAAGGCCCCTGTTTTTACCCGAACCCTCATGGACTCTCTGATTGTGGCCACAAAATTAAAATTCTTTCCATTTTCTAAATTTCTGCAAGTTTAGCAGACAATGGCGAGAATTTTTATAAGACATACGAATTGTAGATTTAAAAAGCTGTGAGTATAACCTGGATTATTTATAGGATAAGTTATAATTTGCGTAATTTCATCTGAATAAGTTCTAAGGAATTAACTTACATAACTTAAAAGACACTTGCTTTAATATTTGTAATATGGAATATGATGGGTTTGAGCTTGTACCTTGTGAAAGATTTAAGAATTAAGCATAAACTCTTATCACTTGAGTATTGTTATTTTCAAAGTGCATTGATCAGCGACTGAACCACAAAACATATAGGTTAAAATAAGTGGTTTTATTCTCCGTAGGTTACCTATCTACACATCATAGTTGATAATGTTTTCTTATTAGCATGGTGTTAGACAAGATAATGATTTGAGGGTCCTTGTAGCTTGAAGAACAGGTAATCTGGTCTGTGTATTCTTACTGTCTATAGTGTAAGGAAGAATTATATTTATTTTTAAGTTATCACTGGTATTAAAATATGTATTTTTTGGACAAACAAATCAAAATAGAATTTAATTTTTTTAAATAATAAATTTATTTTTATTGGTGTTCAATTTGCCAACATACAGAATACCACCCAGTGCTCATCCCGTCAAGTGCCCCCGTCAGTGCCCGCCACACAGTCACCCCCCCCACCCTCCTCCCCTTCCACCACCCCTAGTTCATTTCCCAGAGTCAGGAGTCTCCCATGTTCCGTCTCCCTTTCTAACATTTCCTACCCACGTCTTCTCCCTTCCCCTCTATTCCCTTTTCACTATTATTTATATTTCCCAAAGGAATGAGACCATACAATGTTTCTCCTTCTCCGATTGACTTACTTCACTCAGCATCATGCCCTCCAGATATTTGTCATTTCTAATGGCTGAGGAATATTCCATTGTATCCATAGACCACAGCTTCTTTATCCATCGTCTTTCGATGGACACCGAGGCCCCTTCCACAGTGTGGCTATTGTGGACATTGCTGCTAGAAACATCGGGGTGCAGGTGTCCCGGCGTTTCGCTGCATGTGTATCTTCGGGGTAAATCCCCAGCAGTGCAATTGCTGGGTCGTAGGGCAGATCTCAAAATAGAATTTTAAGCCTTCCGGTGGAATTTATGTAACATATTCAAATAAAATAAAATCACAGGTTCTGGGGAGTGTTTTTCATCCCTCTAAACCTCAGTCCCCTAACTCTGTTCCTTCACTTCTGGCTTCTGGTTCTGGAACATATAAAGCTAGCATAATTGGTAGGGTGGAGAAAAGAGACAAATACTCTTTTTGTGAATCAGAGGTGGTTCATAAGAAGTATGTCGTCTTTACAACTGGTTATGGGCAGTGACTATTGAAACGGTTTATAGTAATCTCAATCTTAGTTAAAAATTACAAGAGAAAAAGTCTCAACACTGAAATGGCTCTCAAAGCCTTCTCATCTCTTGCATATACAGAGACTAAGAGACTTGTGCACACAGAAATGTCATCTCATAAATTTTCTCAAGTGATATTTTTGCTTCTCATTTTAATCATAAACAACCATTCCCTTTCCTACTACTGATTAGTTATAAAATACTATACTTACACCATGTAGCTCAAATGCTATTATAACTTCTTATCGCCTCCACGATAAATCCAAAATTAATAGCATAGATATCAAGTCCTTGCTGACAAGGACTGTGAGGAATACCAATAAATTGCAACCTTATTTCCTACATAAATTCTAAAAAAAATGGAAAATTGAAAAGATGTTAGTGGCAGCAGGCTAAAGTAGTACTTTTCTTAAAGATAAAGATTAAATTGTAAGACACAGGTTACTCAGTATGAGAACCAAATGGTTAACTGATTGAGAGAATCAAGCAGACCTACCAAATGTGACGTGGGATATTTGGGAAGAGCATATCCCGTATCTATTCAAAATAAATACATAAGGAAATAAATATGTAAATTAATAAGTAAATCTTTTTTTAAGCCTTAGAACACACACAGATCATGTCTTGTGTTTCTTGTCACTCTAAGAAGTCCTGATTTTCACAGGAAATTGCCATGTTACACATATTTTCAAATTAATGATCAGTTATTATTTCAGTGAAGGTTTAAGTGGTGAAGAGCTTCAAAGCATTATATACTAGGCTTTATGGGGAAACTTGGTATAGGTTTTGGTATTCTCCTAAAGCATTTTCCCAAAGTTCAGAAACTAGTGGGCCAGATGAACACATAAACAACACCAAACGATAACACAAAACCTTTGGGATGACACTAAATAGAGAAATACTGTTATAGGTGAATGATGTGCTATGATGGTAGGAGGGAAGAAAAGTTAATTTTCTATCCAGCAACTGATTCTAGTTAAAGGAAAACTAATAAATAAATCAGAATTAAGAAAATGCTTGTTTCTGTATTAATCTTGATAAACCTAACATGAAAGATAATGTACACTGTACAGTAACATTATAAAATTACTGAACTATCTCCAGAAATATTCTGATATTTGAGCCTTAGTACTCATTCCATGAAGACTCTTCCTTCTCACATAATGCAGTACTCCTAGTCTTCATTAAATATGGCTAATGCAATAAGTATTAGGCTCTGAAAATTTCTTCAGAATTACATTTTTGTTAAGAAAAGATTTAAGGATCTTAGCAAAATAGGTGTTTTTTTTCTTGACATTTATAAGAGAATTGGATAGGATCATAAAAGTCTGTTTGGGTTAGTATAGAGAATCTAGTCAGTACTGTTTTACAAAACTCTTTGCTGTGATGGATATGTTGTAAAATTCTCACTGTCCAATGCAGTGGCCATTAGCCCCATGTGAATCTTGAGTCCTGGAAGTGTGGCTGTTGCAACTGAGGAACTAAATTTTTATTTTATTTCAATGAATTTAAATTAAAACAACCACATCTGGCTAGTGGCTGCCGTATTGTATAACCAGCTCTAGAATGAATATATGAAAATTGGTTGGGGCACTCTTGGTTAATTGATGGGGTAAGGAAACCAGAGCTGACAAACCAAGGTAACCGGTGGAGCCTCTGCTAGTCCCTGAAGCCCACGCATTCCTCATTTTCCTCTTCAGTGCATACAACTAATGTGGCAGGTCTGCCGCTTGATCCTAAAGGAGCAGGTGATCCCTGACCATAAAAGTATGATAAATGATGCATCTAAGAGGTGGCAAAGTGTAGCCACCTCCTCCTTCAGGAGAGCTACCTCTAATGAATTTCATCGTTTCCTTTCCAAGGTGTGCACGTCTAGTAGGAGACAATCACTAATTGCCTGCTGACTAGATCGTCAAACAAAGTGAGTAAGCTATACAATTGGAAAGGAGTAGATAAATAGAAAAGATTGTGAATGTGGAATGTATAGTATTTGAGATTTTCATTGCATTTGTTTTGAACTTATAGATCAAGTTGGGAATAATTGGTATTTTACCAGTATTGAGTCTATGAATCCATAAAAATAGAATATTTCCTATTCTTTTACATCCAATTTGTCTCATCCAAGTTTTATAATTTTCCACATATAGGTTTCATACACATTGGTTTTTAGTTTTGTTACATTGTGGTCTGAAAACATACTTGTATGTTTTTTATTATCTTAATTTTTTTATGCTGTGATCTGTGGTGTCTCTGAATATGGTATCTTGTGGAGTCCGCCGAGTGAGCTTGCAAGGCTGTGTATTTTTCTCTCATTAGGAGTATTCGCCACCTACTGTCAATGTCGGTTAGATCAAGTTGATTCATAGGGTTCTATATTCTACCGATTTCAGGTTCAGCTCATCTATATCCTTACTGATTTTCAGCCTGCTAGGTCAACCAGTTCTTGAAAGAGAGGTGTTGATATTTCTAGTCATACATACAGTTTAAACTAATCTAAGTATACTTTGAAATGATTGCTATACCACTTCACATAGAGTACAGGTATCTTTTAATAGAGTATTACCAATTCGTCCATCGTAAGCCTTAGGAAAATTCTTTCATTCATTTCACTTGGCTATATGCTATATCAGCTAGTAACATCATTATTACTGTTTTAGATAAACAGGTATTGGTCAACTGATTTTATTTTTATTTTTTAAAAGATTTTTTGATTTATTTTAATAGAGAGCAGTAGGAGAGAGAATGTACTCAATGTGCTCATAGCTGATTTAACATAGCCAGGGAAAGAAATAGCAAACTTGAACATAGGGTAGCAATAATTACCCAAACGGAAGCGCAAGGATACAAAAGTATAAATCACATTCCTACCATCAATGCCTGACAGACCCAGTTGCTCTCCATCTGTGCACTGCTACATATTGTCATCCATTCTGATTTGGTCCTAAAGATGATATGTAGTAATATCTCATTATAGGCTTTTTTGAAGGATAACAATATTTTATTTAATAGTTTTCTATACATTTATACCTTGTAAATATTTAGACATAGGAGATAGTACCTACCCTTCCCATCTTGATCCCCATCAGACAAATGTTTGGAGGCGAGCCTGTGCTGAGGCATTGTAGGGCAGTAACAGGGAAACAGTTACTTTCAATCCCCGACACCATTCTAGAGTGGACTTTACAGAAACACACCATGGGCTGCCTGGGTGCCTCAGGTCATCATCTCATGGGGTGTGATATGAAGCCAGGGTCGGGCTCCACGCTCAGCACGGAGTCTGCTTGAGGAGTCCCTTCCACTGCCCCCCTCCCCACTGCCTGCTAACGTTCTCTCTCTCACACACACAAATACATCTTTTTAAAAAAGAAATAAACTCTGTTAACACAGCAGGAATTCCTTCTCTAGGTTGACAGTATAGATGCTGACCTATGTATTTCCATGTGTCAGTTAATCATGCTCCCATTTCTAATCTATTTTTTATCTCAGAAGTTTCTAAGGATGTCCATCTATTTCTCTTGGTCCTTACTCATAACAACAGATCTTTTCTTGCATTTTTTTGTCCGGTACACTTTATTTCTTTATGTAAATCCAAGGTTTTGACATGTTATCTTGCTCCTTTAAAAGAACTTTCAAAATGCCTTATAGTACAGTCTGCAAACAATAAATTTTTCTTAATTTTTAAGAAAATGCTTATTTTCATTAATTGAACAGTTTCATCTGATGTAGAATTCTACACAGGTAGTTTTTTTTTCTTTTTCATACTTTCATAGTTTGACTGCTCTCTCTTCTCTTTGCATAGATTCTGATGAGCAGCTGGCTCTAATTATTGTCATTCCTTTGCAGGTAGGTTCCTCCCCTCTGGCTGCCTTAAAGGTTTCTATTTGTCTTTTGGTTTTCTGCACTTTCAATATGAATTGCCTAGGTGTGTGCTTTTGATATTTATCCCACTTGTGTTTTCTGAGCTCCTGGGATCTGTGATTTGAGGAATAAATCATTGTGTCTTCAAATATTTCATCTGCTCATTTCCCATTCTTCTCCTTCTGTTATCCAATTACTTAAATGTCGTACTTTTTACTTTGTCCCAGTCTTGGGTTGTTGTGTTTTGTTGCCTGTTATTGCCCCTACAATGCCTCAGCACAGGCTCGCCTCCAAACATTTGTCAGCTGGAGATCAAGATAGGAAGGGTAGGTACTATCCCCTATGTTTAAATATTTACAAGGTATAATGTTTAGAAACTATTAAATAAAATATTGTTATCCTTCAAAAAAGGCTATAATGAGATATACTACATATCATCTTTAGGACCAAATCAGAATGGATGACAATATCTAGCAGTGCACAGATTGAGAGCAACTGGGTCTGTCAGGCATTGATGATAGGAATGTGATTTAGAGGAAAATTTGCAATCTCTTATGATTTAAAAATATACTTCCCATACCATCCAGCAATTACTTTCTAGGTATTTACTCAGGAGAAATGAACTACTGATATATTCAATAGTATGGATGATGATAATAAACAGTGTGCACCCCGTATACTTGTTATGCAGATTAAATGACTTAATATATGTAACAAATTTAGAACAGTGCATAACACATGAACACAATTTAAGTACTAGTTGTTTGCTTTTTTTATTGTTTTTATTGGACATTTAGCACAAGTTTTCATTGGAAACTTTCTAGTAGTACTTATAAGAATGAATAACATGGAAGGAAATGGAAACTTTTGGTGGGCAGAGCAGAACCAGAGAATGTATATTATAAGATGTAAGAAGCACTAGAGTAAGAATGTTTTTCTCTCTCTGTTCACTGATATAGGCCAAGTATCCCAAATAGAGTCTGGCATAGAGAAGTCAATAGATGCTTGTGGAATTGAATCAGCATGGACATGAAGGTACAATTCCCGCATGTCCAACACTTATGAAAATTAAAACATTCCATTACATGTGAACATCTACAGCTCAACATGTAATGCACATGGGAATAGAATTTGAAATTGTTTCATGAACTACTGTCCCAAACTTGAAACTGAAATCTGCATGAAGTAGATAATTTGCAGGTAGGAAAAAAGGCTACAAAGGGCCTTGGTGATAAGTCAAAGGCATCTGATAGGACTAAAAGAAGATGGCAATAATTTACATTAGCTGAGGGAAAAAATGGGAGGAAATGGAAAAAACTCTAAGGAAACAAGTTTTTGTTGATCAGGGAATTCCTTACTTCTTCTCTATGAGGAACGTATCACACTGAACCTTGCACAGTTAACTTGACAAAATTTGGTTTCATCTTCCTCCCTTCCTTTTTGCTAGTCTATATGGTTAAGAGATGACCAATATGAATGGAAGTTCACAAAATGATTATCATGAAAACTAAACTTTTAATTCTGCCTTGGACGTCCATATACAGCTTGCTTTTAAAGTCTTAGGAACACCTTTTTACATGAGCAGAATGGCTTTACATAATGGCCCCAGATGCTTCATTACAAAAGAGATAATGTACCTTCTTCAACACCTCAAGCTGAGCATCCCTGACTGCTCTTCAGTGAGTGAGCCAATTATGTCAGTTAGTTGGCAAGGGACTAGAGCAAGTTGCTACTATCATGTGATTCTGTTTACTTTCCTGTGATACTTCCTATGAAAAGGAACTTTACAGCATTGTTCTATCTTTTCTATTCTCCCATTAGTCTGTTTTTCCTGAGACAACATATTCTTACGCTTTAGGTTATCATGAACTATTGGTGAGACCATGGCTGATTTGCAAGATGACTTGCACACTGAACTCAACTTGATTTTGTAAACAGCTAATGCAAAGAGAGATACTCTGGGTCTAAGCAATTCTCTATTCAAAGTCTTGTGCATTCAGGCAAAACTGAATTCCCAATCTTGATATGTTGTGAGTCTATAATTTTAGAAGAGATGCAGGGGTGTGGGTCTTGATGAATGCAAGTTAATATGGCCACGCATATTACCTGTCCAGAGTCAGTCTTTCACCCAACTGATCTCTCATTGGAGAGTGCATGAAATAGGACAGTACATTGGAAAAACGGGGCCAGAGTGAAGAAAGAAACGGAGCTGAAGGAAACAATGTCTATGAGTGACATGTGAAATCTCTAAAAAGTGAAATGCCTTTTGCTATGCTGTAATGGAAGATGAACTAAAATTTTATCAATAAGCAGTCTTAAAGGCCACTTCTAAAGAACACTCTCTATATTAGTTCAGTGATACAGAAGAGTAAATATAAAATAACTGTGGAAAATATAAGAATATAATGATAGATATTAAATTAGTTGTCCCTTCCCAGTAGCATGAATAAAGAGCTATCAACCATAAATTTCAATGGAATACCTATTGGATGACCAAAAACCCCTAATATAAAGAGATTTTAGATCCAGTTCCTAAACTGACTACTAGTAATTATTCCTATAGAAAAACAGATTTATTCCTAAACATTGGCAGTGAACTATGTCAGAGTAAACTACTTTTTTCTTCAGGTTAAAATAAATTTTAAAAAATACCTCAAAGGGTTCATAGTTATCTGGAAAATCAAATTTAAGTGCATAATCTCAATATCAATAAATTTAACCTATTGTGATAGGTTTATGTAGTACACAATTTAAATTAGCAATGCATACTTCATGAAAATTAAACTGTTTCATATGTAGTTATAAAAAGGTGAAGATGAAATCATCAAATACGAAAGAAAATACTAGTATCAATAGATATTTTATTTTTATTTTTTAAAGATATTTTAAATATTCCACAAAAAGTCTATATATTGGCATGTCTACGTGTGTGTTTATACAATTTTTTGCGTAAGCATAAGCATACATCTGTGTATATATGTGCATATATATACTTATTATATAAACAGGTAGAATGTTAAGGATTTTAAGAGGAAACTGTAAAGAAGAAGAAAGAAAGCATTGCTTATCCTCAGACTCGAGAGACTGTTATTTACATAGGTTTCACACTAATTTAATCTGTAGCTCGTCTAGGTGAGTAAGTATCCACAATATGCCCTTTACCCTTATGATGTAACCAAAAGTCCCTTTAAAAAACAAAACAAATAAAAACAAGGCTTAGATAATAAAAGCCAGGGTCTACTTGACAATATTTCATGTAGTTCTGATGAATTTTAAGAAAGATTATGTTCATTTAGACAGGTACCTTGCTAAAAGTTGAGCATCTTGATTTCTATGACTTTTAAATATTAGAATTATCATGTATATTTGGCACAGACGGTAAATGTTTACTAAGTGAGTATTGACTTAGGTCTTGGGTATTTTAAATGGTTGAGTTTCTGAGTTGATAAGCAGGACAACTGAGTTAATAAGTTGTCCTTATTAAAAAGGAAAAAGGTGTGTGTGTATATGGATTTCTGAAATTTTAATGACATTTATACTATTCAGCTAACATTCAATTTATTTTTGACTATTAATATGAAATCTTCCTTTATTGAAGCACATTATTAATTTCCTGGTTGCTTTTATTATTGCCCAAAGGTAGTAGAAAATTCAAATTCAGTTAAGTTAAAGTTAAGCAATAAAATTTATAATAACTATGAATAAATACAAAGATTAACATACCTTTTTCCATGAAATGTGACAATGTTATGATCACAATGCACATCTACCACTTGAACCTAATCCGTATTTTTGACCTAAGAAATCCTATCCATTAACTTTTCCTTTTTCTTGATATTATACCATTAAGAATAATCAGTAGGAGAGTCAACCCCATGTACAGCACTGTGAGGTGAATACCAAAATGAAGTAGTATCTGTATAACAGCCAATCAACCAACAATGTCAACGAACAACCATTTTTGACAGCAAGAAGAAATGCATGCTATGATTTATTTATTGACAATGGTTTCCAGAATGTACTATATCCACCTCAAGGATGCATAAGTTACATTACTGGGGTAGAATAAGAGAGTATTAGAATTATTTTATTAATCTTTTAGTTTTCTACTTTTGGTTTCCTGTAATACCTTTATTAATCATGAACAGAGAATCATAATATATTACAGATATATCGTCATATATTTTTTAACTGGTTGAAGAATATGACACCAAAAAATGTTGAAGACTTTTAGGGAAGCATGTTAGGGAGTTTAACTGAAAAGTAAAATTGAATATAGAGAAAATGTTGGGTTAAGTGCTTATTAGAGTGGTTTAACTATCAGCTTTATCATGTAAGTGGTTCTGCTATGGTTCTCACTTACATTTCTAAAAATTTGTATCAGCAGGAAACAGATGTACACTTCAGGAGGTAGCCAAGGAAAATATAATACGAGAACTACTTATACAGGAGTCAATAGAGTTTAGATAAAACAAGGAATGGTTGGTTGTACACTGGGCTAGTAATCAGCGGTTAAGTCATCACTATTCCTAAATCTTAAACGGAAAGGGAGAAGGCAATTATATGAGCTCATAAAAAATACCTTTTTGCAGAGGGTCACCTGACAGAGACTGTGGCCTTTGGTTTGGGGACAGATGATGTCTACTCTCCAAGGAAGAACCAAGGGAGTAGATATCTTGACTTTACTTTTTGCCACCCTCCAAACTCTTCCTGGTCCCTCCCCTTGGCCGGATCCAATCTGAAGCCAGAGAAGGACGTGCACAGATGTAGTCCATACAGGACAGCCTCCTTGGGCATAGTTTGAGAAAGAAAGTGGAGTGTGGATATGCAAGAAAAAATTGAAAATTTCCTGCTGCATTCCACTCCTCTTTATTCTTGGCATCTTTTCTTTTCCAGATGAAAAAAAGGTGTCTCTAATACAAGGGATACATGAATCCCATCACCTACCATAACCTTATGACTTGATGTCAGTTTAGTCATATTCCCACATAAAATCTATAATGTTGGCAAACCTCAGTATGCCAGCTTTATGTAAAATAATCTAGGGGGAAAAGTGAGAGAAGAAATTCTCAACATAAAATATAGCTGCCATAGTCCCATAACTTGTGTAACCTCTCATATGACCTTAAATGGCAATTATATATTCTTCTAGCTACATCCACTCAATGTGTATTCCAAGCTCTGTCAGTGACTGGGCTATAGTATTCTTTATCTGGCGATATGATCTTGTGGTATAAGCCTTTGATTGCTTCTGCCTTGATTGGATTGCTTCATTATTCTGTTACCTGACCTTTTATAGAAGTGAGGCAATCCAGAGAAACCTCTAGGTTCTAGAAATGGTTCTTGCTTCCATTGTGCGGCAGCAACCTGATTTCCTATTGTTAAATAACATCAATCACCTCAACCATGGTTGTAGTCCCTTTCTCTGCCAGTAAGTTTAAGAGCTCGAGGAGTGTACAATGGCCTGAGGGCATACTTACTTTCCAATTTAACAGAGATTGTGTTGTCTAGGGGAAGCATTTCTTCTGTGTAAACTAGGGCACTTCTACCTATTTGCTGAAAGAAGCTACTCTCACTACCTTCCTCAGTTTCTGGATTTGTGCATTTTGACAGCAGGAGAGATGGCATGTGTTGGATAATGGTGTAAGGTCTGTAACATCTGGTGGGAGGCCATCCCAAATCCACAAGATTTTGTCTCTCGAAAGATGCTACAGCAGTCTTTAGCAGATTATTCCATTCTATCAGATCTGCTACTTGTAGATGTTGAGACCAGTGGATTTTGGGGTGAGCTCATGGACACATTTCTTTTGTTGCAAACTACTTCCCTTTGTCTGAGGTAAGATTATGTCAGATCCAAAGAAAATAAGGATTTTGTAAGCCTACATACAGGTCATGATGCTGACAGAATTGTGACCAAAGAAGGAAGATTCCATATATGTCTCTTCCTGCAAGAAAACATATTTTCCCATCGTGATAAAAGGAGTCAAGTAGAAACAATGTCATACCAGTTAGACAGAAGGTGCCCTATGAATGGCTTTGTGTTGTCTTCTGCCGTCAGCACACTGGTTGGCCATAACTGTATCAACTGTAAAGAGGATTTTTGGTGTGTGTGTGAAGAGAATTTCATGTTGTCAAACCTGGCCCCCTGTGTTATCCTGGCCTACTAGTAACTTTCCCATTGAGAAACCACTTGGATTAATGAAAATGAAGACTAATAGCTATAGAATAGGTAATTTTGTGCGTCTGATTATTGAGGTCCCTCTGCAGCGTCAGCCTTCTCTGGAAGATTAAATGGGACATGAATATCCATAGTTTATGCTCTTTCGAAGGGGACCACTCCTATACTTCATCAGAACTTCTTGTCATCAACTTTTCAATTGGGTTCTTTTAAGTCCCTTACCAGTGGCCCAACTTGTCAGCTACTGCTCGAGGATTAGTGTAGATCACGACCTCAAGCTCTCTCTCCCTTTATGCTGGTTGGGGCATAGGGGGTGGGTAAAATGGGTATATTTTCACAAACTTGGTGAATCACAGGTGTGATGACAGATCAAATGCTGGGAGTTTATCATTTTGTATCTTAGGAACAATTTATATTAAGTATTAGGCTATGTAAGGGGCTTCTTTAAAATGACCATTGTTATGGAGCCTGGGTGACTCAGCTGATTAAACATCTGGCTTCTGCTCAGGTCATGATCTCAGGGTCCTGGGATAGAGCCCTGTGCCAGGTCACACTCAGTGGGGAGTCTCCTTCTCCCTCTCCTCTCTCTCTCTGCCCCTCCCCCCGCTCATGCTCTGTCTCTCAAATAAGTAAAATCCTAAAATAAAATAAATAAAATGACCATTTTTCTACTTGAAATGTGCCTTTACAGAGGGCTTCCCAAAGCAGCTGGCAGCCTAAATTGTTGCTTTTGCTTCCGAATTTGTTTTGTTTGTTTTTTTTTTTTTTGGCAGTGTAGGCAGAGGTTGGAGGTGGGATTTCCTACTTAAAGCTCAAACTAAGGCTATTACTAGAGCTATTGCAAGATGAAGGTCTTTTAAATAGTTTTAATGAGGAAGCTCATTCTTAATGTAGAAGGAAGTAATTTCATATTTCAACATTATTTATTACCTCAGCGAACACTTTAAACGCTGGGTCAATTGTTTCCAGGAAACATTTATGACTCTAGCATGTGCCAAACAACCTCTTACTGAACGTAAGAATAGCCCTAGCTTAATAGATGTGTACCATGTTTTTGAAGGACGATTAATGAAAACAAAGTCAAACATTTTATACTAATATAGGAATTTTTTTTCCTAAAAAGAAACCAAGGACTTTGCTACTTGTCTTTGCTCGGCTACTAAATGTTTTCCTTATCTGTAAGCTGTACTGAAGCTCCTGGAAAGAACTTTCCAGCTGGGGGAAAAAAAAAACACCATAATTCTTTATGGGTGATCTACCTGTTTTTCATCTTATGTACAGTGAGAAGCTTTCCTTCCTTCAGGAACTCCACCCTACACTGATCCTTCTTTTTTCATGCCACCAGCATCCTACTGACTTTACTTTGTACCTGTCACTGTCACAGCAAGTTGTGTCTCTCTTCACTGAAGCCACATTTCTGATTAATATGGGCTGAAATCATCTTATGTGGCAAGGGACTGATTGAGAAAATACAGATAATTCTAAAGAAAGGATGTAAAAACTCTTCTAATGAATCGCTACTAATCTTCACTGATGACAAGGGCATGTACATCATGGAACTTAATTTTTTATAGAAATGGGCTATTTTGGAACATTCTTCCATGATCTCTTTTTCTCATTTGATAATAATATGAACATCCTCCATATCATTAAATTCTTTTGTATAGGAAATTTTTAATTATTGTATGGTTTCATTAAATATAATATAGTTTATAGTATTTACTGCATGTGCATATGCGTATATTCAGAGAGAGAGAGAATATATATTTATTTTCACCTACATCTACAGACACATAATACAACTTTAATCAGCTATGTTGGTAAAACTTTGGACATATTGTATTTATAGTTTCTGAGAAGATATTTAAAAAAAAAATTCTTGAGTTAAAGGTTATAAGCTGTGTTTCATCTTCTTGTATAGAGCATTATAGGAAGGTGTGATACGGGCACCCACTATAGTACTTATGTGCATTGTCATATAACATTCATTCATTCATTCATTCATTCATTTTGTTTCTAAGTTAACTGCGGTATAATTGAAAAATAAAAATCATTTAGATTGATGATGAATAATGTGGTATTTGGGTTTTTTGTTGTTTTTTTTTTAAGATTTATTTATTCATTCATGAGAGACACACACAGAGAGAGAGAGGCAGAGACCCAGGCAGAGGGAGAAGCAGGCTCCTCCAGGAGCCCAATACAGGATTCGATCTTGGGATCCCGGGGTCATGACCTGAGTCGAAGGCAGCTGCCCACCCAGGCGTCCCTACAATGTGGTATTTTGATATATGTCTCCCATCCAAGTACTATAACCAGGCCCGAACCCTGTTTAGCTTCCAAGATCAGATGAGATTGGGCATGTTCAGGGTGGTATGGCTCCCATCGCTCATGCTCTCCTCTCTCTCTCTGAAATAAATAATAAATAAATAAATCAGATATATAAAAAATAAAATAAATTTTTTCTCACTCAGTTTTTTTCTACCTGTAGATTGTCTAATCTCTTTTTCTCAAATAAACAATGCTCATTGTAAAGGAGACATTTCTGCAATTGAGAAACAAGTTCATAATACAGTGTACATACATAACCAATAATGAAATTAATTTGTAGTATTCCATTGATAGATTGGTCAATTTGTTTGTTTTTACGTAGTTATCCTCCTTATCGATAGGAATTCTAAGATAAAAGTCAATCTCCTTAAAATCTTTGCAGTATGAACCATGATAAAAAAATGAAATTATATATATATATATATTCACACGCACATATATGTAAAGATTCTGCTTTTATATTTCTACAAGCTTTCCAATGTCATTTTGAGTGAACTTAATCATTATTTTTTAATGATTTCACCATATAATTAGGAAAAAAAATGACTTACAGCACAGTATATTACTTTTGCAGTTCAATCGAGCTTTGGAATCCGGCATTTCCATTCATATTCAAATTAATAATCATGAAATCATAATGTAGATTTTGTTGCCTTTTGTGTTACATTTGCCTGTTAGAGCAGAAAAGTTAAATAAATATTTTACTGATGCTTCCTTTTTTTTAAGTTTGGCTTTGGGGGACATGATATTGTGTGGATGTAGGTGGTCTTTTTTTCTTTTTAAGCTATGTAGAGGAGAGAAATGAACAGGTTAGAAAAGAAATAGGAGTTGCTTTTTAAACAAATTACAGACCAGAGATAAACCACATACCCAATCCCTTAATCTGTCCCATTTCTTATTTATATTAATTGAAGAAAAAATACTGGCTTTGTAGCAAGATGCATTCTTCCAAGTAACACTCAGAAAAAGAAAAAGGCTACTTCCACATTGTAATTACTTAGCATTCTTTTTCATTTTGCTTGAACAAGGTGAAAAATGTCAGTAGGTCTGCTCATGCAAAAGAAAAGAAGTATAAAATATCAAACATGCATTCATTAGAGATTATTATAGAAAAGAGTATTTAACTTTAGGGAGGAAACACTTAACCTGATACACATTAAGTTCTCCTCTCTTCTCCTCTAAGAAAATGAGAATAATTAAGGAGAATGATTACAGGTGCTGCTAATTGGTTCCAACCTTAAGGACACCACTTATGACACTTTTGTTTTATTGATGATAATTCTATAACATAATCATACTTACTCTTATTACCATTGACAAAACTATCGTCTTGAGAATGCTAAGCACAGCAAATGGCTGTACCTTTGAATATATTACAAAAAACAAGTGCTTTTGTGTGCCTTAGTTGATCTTCATGCCATTAGATGTAGCTGAGTGCCACGTTTTTCCACTTGGAATAAATGTTAACCCTGACTACTTCCTAGACTTGGTAGCATTTGGTGGACTCCGGTGCATTTTTCTGCAATGTGATATGCACTTGTTGGAGTGTATAGAGGGAATTTATTTTTTATTTTTATTTTTTTAAAGACTTCGTTTATTTATTCATGAGACAGAGAGAGAGGCAGAGACACAGGCAGAGGGATAAGCAGGCTCCCTATGGGGAGGCCCATCCAGAACTCGATCCCAGGTCCTGGGATCACAGGATCATGACCTGAGCCAAAAGCAGATGGTCACCCATGAGCCACTCAGGTGCTCCTATAGAGGGACTCTAAAAGAAATGTAAATGGTGAGTTGATTTCTTAATTTCTAAGAATTCTTGACCTCAAAATCTTAATCACTTTTGATTTTCTGAAGGACTTTTAAAATTTAAGAAAAATTTTGAACAGCTCTTCTTTTAATGTTATTTTTCCCTTGAACTCTTCACTCTTTTAAAGAACACGTACATATGCATGTGTGTATACATGTATTAACTCATATCACGTTAGTTTTCAAAAACTTTTTCTTCTCTCTTTCCATAACTGCCATCATTTTTATGAGAAAAAAAGCAACTTTAAATAGTGTGTTCCTACTCTCTAGTCAGTTACCTTGCCCAAGTCCTGAAACCTTAACTGAGGGATCCCTGGGTGGCTCAGCGGTTGGGCGGCTGCCTTTGGACCAGGGAGTGATCCTGGGGTCCCGGGATCGAGTCCCGGGATCAAGTTCTGGGTCAGGCTCCCTGAGGAAGCCTGCTTCTCCCTCTGCCTGTGTCTCTGCCTCTCTCTCTCTCTGTCTCTGTGTGTGTCTCTCATGAATAATAAATAAAATTCTTTAAAAAAAAGAAAAACAAGGAATTTGGATACATGCGGTGACACAGAGAATGAATAATGTACTGCACACACACACTAAACAAATGCACAAAAAAGAAACTTTCTTGAGAATTTTATGCCATGTCTTCAAAACAGAGATGATAGGCATATGAGGTATAATGCAACAGCTGATGACAAGAATGATATTTAAATATATACATTTTATTACTAAAACAGTAAATTATTAAAGAAATGACAATTGAAACAACACTAATAACACAAATTATTTGCATATCATATGGAGGGGGAAGATAAATACTACACAATGCTGGCAAGAGTATGGAGAAAGTAGTGCTCTGATTTTCTGCAATAGTGCTAATCGGTAAAACTTTTTGGAAATTACTTTGAAAATACATCTTGAGGGATCCCTGGGTGGCGCAGCGGTTTGGCGCCTGCCTTTGGCCCAGGGCGCGATCCTGGGGACCCGGGATTGAATCCCACATCGGGCTCCTGGTGCATGGAGCCTGCTTCTCCCTCGGCCTGTGTCTCTGCCTCTCTCTCTCTCTGTGACTATCAAATAAATAAAAATTGAAAAAATATATTAAAAAAAGAGAAAATACAGCTTGGTTCAAATATTGCATAACCTTTGACTCAGCGATACTATGTTTATAAATGGACCATGTGTGTACTAACACAAGTCATACAAAATGTATGCACAGAAGTATTTGCTGAGTGAGTGTTGAGCTTTAGCTCTAGAATCAGACAGACCTGAGTTGTAATTACCATTTCGTTACTTTCTTTTTTAAATATATATTATATATATATATATATATATATATATATATTGGAGTTCGATTTGCCAACATATAGTATGACCCCAGTGCTCCTCCCATCAAGTGCCCCCCTCAGTGCCCATCACCCTGTCACCCCATCTCCCCCACCTACCTCCCCTTCCACTTCCCCTTGTTCCTTTCCGGAGTTAGGAGTCTCTCATGTTCTGTCTCCCTCTCTGATATTTCTCACTCATTTTCTCTCCTTCCCCTTTATTCCCTTTCACTATTTTTTTATATTCCCCAAATGAATGAGACCATATAATATTTGTCCTTCACCGACTGCCTTATTTCACTCAGCATAATGCCCTCCAGGTCCATCCATGTCGAGGCAAATGGGGGGTATTTGTCGTTTCTAATGGCATTACTTTCTAGATATGTGAGCTTAGGCAAGTTACATAGCATGTCTAGATTTCACTATCCTTTGAGAATTAAATGAAATGATGTCTATAAAGTGTGTAAGAAAGAGTTTGGCACCTCCTAAGTACTTGAGAGATGTTTATTAGTCTTTGTAGTGAAGATAATATTGTTATAAATATTATGCAACATCATTTATAATAGTTAAGGTTTCAAAACAAGCCCCTTATTCAACTGGGATATCAGTTAAATAAACTTAGGTTCATTGAATAGAATACAACAGAGTCACGCAAAAGAAGAAGATCAATCTATGTGGAAGAAAAGGCAAGAAATACTTTGAAAAACATAGTTTTAGTATTAATAGTATTATTCCACGTGTGTGAAAGACACTAATATATTTGACTAGTCTATTATCAACAGAAAGAGGGAAAAGAATATGAACCAACATATTAATAGTGGTTATCTCTGGGAAGTGGAATAATGAGCCATTTTTATTTTTCTCTATTATATTTTTTGAGAAATTTAATGTTTTTTAAGGTCATTCTTTATTGTCTGCCAAAGTCAAAAAATGTATCAGGAAAAATTAATCCTGCTTTTCTGGCATTAAGGATATAGAC